>NC_056726.1:1620630777-1620797395 GCF_019279795.1 Protopterus annectens
AGCCCTTCTTGTATTTCTTTACCATCTGTTTTTTTTTTTTTTGCCTTCTTTTATTTTTTATTGATTTTTACTTATATTCCCCTGCCTGTATAAATTTCATATTAGCCCTCTGCCTCCTCCTCCCCCCTTTCCTTGTGCCTCTATGGGTAAAAAATGCTGGCACAACTGCCTCCTCCCTAAACTGTAGGATGCATGTTCAAACCCCCTACTACATTCAACCATCACAATATCCCCACTTAGCCATCATTACTAAAAGCCTGTCTGTAGACATTCTTCCTACCACCTTCACTTCCCCACCCCAATTCTGTCACATGCCTTCATGGGATCTTGAATATTCTGGGTGCAATTCGCCCAGCATCTTGTTGCAGCAATCCACCAGAATGTCCTGTCTAACCAACATGACCTGGATAAACTGACCTACTCGGAGTCATCTAATGATCAACTGCATGATGAGGGAACCAACTTCTGTAGTATGGGAACATCTTAACCCACTGTCCCCTTCACCTGCAAACATAACCCATGTTCCCTTACTGTACTCAGATACCTTTGTGATTATTACCTGACTTTTTTATTAGCTAATAACAGTTTTATTATTATTTTTTTTTATCTTAATTTGTTATTCCATAAAGAGAAGCATTGTGTAATGGTCCTCTACACAGCGATTTCATGCCTGTCATGCTAATGTGATGCCACCGCACACACTGCCATTCAAGCCCCAAGAATCCTTGCCACCAGCCTGACAACAGTCAAGAAACACTCACAATGCTATTCTCTGCCTCAAAAAAACATGCATTCCTTCACCAGACCTTAAAAACTACCTACAGCTTAAAACTGATATAACTTGCAACTACCCCCATACCACTTCTGTTTGCCTTACCACCAACAACTCTACAGTTACTACCTATCTTTCCAACCCCAAAATTGGCAAGGAAAAAAACAACCTAATCTTCTCCTGAAAGCACTAAGTAAATAAATAAATAGATAAATACCCAGTGTTCATACTATGAACACACTTTAAAACAGTGCGCAAATACCTGGGATCGGCTGAAATATTTGGCACTAGAGCCTCCCACTGCCTACAACTTATATATTGACTGTCCCTCTACCTCAAAACTGCTACAACCTATCAAATCTTTCCACATAATTATTGTCCCCGCCTCTTAACTTCCCTTTCCCTTACCTCCTTCCTAACTGAAACTACAGGCCCAGCAGCAAATGTTTGCAAGGCAAATGACATTTCTAATACAGATCGTACAGGACTGCACGTAATCAGCAGTAACATCAGGACCATCCATACCCTGCCCTGAAAGTGCTGATTGATTGTTGTCCTCTTAACATTTCTGTGGTCGGACTCCCATAGGCATTCATGATTTAAGTGTGTGCATGCATGCTCATGTCTATGAATGCATATGGTACATGTATATGTATGGGAACACTTCACAATGCCGAAATCCTAAAACATCGATTTTCATATGGCCGAGACTATATGATCAAATTTTCAGAATCCCGACATTGTGAACGGGCATCTGCATACAGTGCGAAATGGGAGATTTCTCTTTTCCTTGCTGTAGTGCAATCTCGGAGTTCAGAGTTGGAATATTTAAGTAGCGGGGGTGAAGCATTTCATTTTTTTTTTTTTTTGGATTTGTTTCAGAATCTCAATATTCCGAAACATCGGTCATATGATCTCGATCATATGAAATTCAATGTTTTGGAATTTTGAGATTCTGAAGTGAATCCATGAATAAACATACTTAATCCAAAAGTATGCTTATGTATAAGAGTGCGTGAGTATTTTTGTTTGGCATTGTGTGTGTCTCTGGACTATCTAAAACACTTTAGCTCATTTTAAACATTTTTGACACTGATAGATTCAATGACTATGGCATAGCAAAATTAAGATTGTCAATGTATATTTGTTTAGACAACGTTTTACAATTCTGCAGGCATTCATTGACATACTACCGATAAGTAGCAATGTGCAACATTGTAAATGGTGCTCTTTTCTTACATTTTGAATAGAATAAATAAAAGGAAGTTAAGAAGTGTTGTTTTGATCTGGTAGTATTCTAAATGAAAGCTAAACCAAAGACGGTTATGCATGAAATTTTTTTTCAAGAAAACAAGCATACCATACATGCAATGATCTGTAGAATAGCACTAGTAGAAAATTAATTTTAAACTGTATTTGATAATTAATCAAGGATCCAACATTATGTTCTTCAGCATTGCCAGCATAGTGTCAGCTATTAGATATAATACAAGGTAAGGAACAGCAATATTTGTACAGTATATGCAGAAGAAGATTTATATACACACATGTGTGCGAGCACACACACACACACACACACACACACACACACACACACACACACACACACACACACACACACACGCACACACAAGCACACACACACACACACACACACACACACACACACACACACACACACACACACACACACACACCCTGCATAATAAATCCTTGTCTTATAAGCCAGACAACAGTAGCATGGCCAGTTTTCATTGCCTTTGTAAAGACTCCTTGCTGCCCTTTTTGTAGGAGAGTGATTAACATGATTACAGGTGATCAGCAGTAACATTAGGACCATCCATACTCTGCCCTGAAAGTGCTGATTGGTTGTTGTCCTCTTGACATTTCTGCAGTCGGACTCCTGTAGGCATTCATGATTTAAAATATTTAATCATTGCCACATTTGTCATAGCGGTTTTGTATGATTTTAACTCAATGAAAATGCCATTACTGAATATTTAAGATAAGTAATCTAGAGTTTTGTCATTTTTCTCTCCTTGCTTGAGAAGACAGATTTCTGGTTGCTTGTATTGACCAAGGTTTGATTGCAGTGGAGTTTGTGATCTGCAGTGTGATGACTGCGTTTTTTCTGAGCAGCACTAGATATCAGAGGTATTTTTTTTAAATATCTCCCTAAAATCACTTAAAAAGTTAGTGGAATATCAGTTTTGTCACACTACAGACATATTGTTGTTTGTAGGGGGATGGTGTGTACTAGACATCAGGAATTACAATGAACAGGGAAAGGGCTTTGAATCCTGCACCTTTCGCACATAAATCCATTCACTAGCTGAGTTTTAGTCTTCTGCACTACCACTGTCAAAAGGTATCCTTTTTAAATATTGAAATATTTTTAAATTTTGAAAAAAAAGCTTAAAGTACAAAAGGAGAAACATTTGAAACCCAGTACAAATGGAACTTACACCAACTTACTAACATTTCAGAGCTTCAGTCCTCCTTGCTGACTGAAAGTTCTTTTTCTGTGATGTATTTTGAGATCTGTAAGACGTATGAAACTCTTAAAGTCTGTCATGATTCACTGATTGTAAGTCTTTATGAGGGGCAGACAGGAGCAGAGTATGGGCACAATTAGGGATAGTTCTAAAGGATGTGGGAGCACCCAGTTGGGAAGGTCAATACCTTTAAATGGAAATGCTGAAAACTTCAGGATAAAGCTTGGAGAAACACTACATGCCGCAAAAGAATTTTTTTTAAACTATTGATTTAGTCATTTAAAAGTTAATGGAGCAGCAGGTGTATATCACAAACAATATACTATCTGAGTAAAAAGAAGTATGAAACTCTAACATGTAGCATTACTGACTTTACAACCTAAGATTTATCATATAATCACCACATCTGTTCTTTATTTATTTTTTGCTATTCTGCACATTGCAAATACAGTCCTCAGAATTTCATCAGAAGCAAAGGACATGTTCATACATAATTTTGTCTTTAATGAAAAAAAATGAAATGCCGCTGATGATGAACAAATGTTACAATGGTAAGCTTTCAGAACCAAAGAGTATTACCCTAAGAATAAAAGTAGGGTGAGGTACATCTTCAGACCTTTAAATATTTCAAAAAGGATTGATATGATCCACACAAAGTAACTGAAACAGATTTATACAGATTTCAGATGTAGAGGCCAGAAGATAAAGCTATCATATTACAATGAATAAAACTTATCTTTGCTAAAAGTCAGTTGAGTAAGAAAAACAGCCTTTGGAAATCCGCCAAGGAACACGGCAAAACAATTAGCATGTCCTCAAAATGCAGCACAAACAGATTGTCTGACACGGGTAACATGGATGCTTGAGCTCCTGTGCGGCAGACCCACTGGACTGTACAGTAACTATCAGATGGTACCACTAGCATTAAGGTGTTAGAGAAAAAAGCAACATTATTCTGGACCTTACAGTGTTAATTTATTTTCTACAATAGTAGTAATTCCTAAAGTAACACTTAAGAGCTGGGATGCTGGAATGATTCTACTTTGCCCCGAAGTTTGCGAAGGTTGTGATCTTTAAATTTCAAGTCAGGATGACATTTCATTACACAATAAATCACCATTTAAAAACTCAAATTGATATGGCTCATGAAAAAAGCACGCCATGAAACAGGCAGGCAGCATAGTAGGTCAAAGGGAAGGAGAGAAACATTTAGCTTATCCACAGCTCAAAAGGAATGTCTTCACTTTGTCTTGTATCTACCAGTGAAGATAAATCAATTACTTCACTAAACCCTGCAGTCAGAACCACTTGTATCATTCCAGCAGTGTGCGTTCTTTAAATTAGTCTCCCCTAGTGCGAATTAAAGGGATAGAGAAGACAGGGCATATCACAAACTGTCACTTTGTTCTTCATTTTTCACAAGTGCTTTAGGTACAAGATAAGTCATACTTGCAGTCATACTTTTTGCTAGAATCTTTCTTTTTTCAAAACTGCAAAAGACTTTTGTACCAGTTTCAGATTCTCAGACTACCACAGTCCATGCCAAAAATATGCCCCCCTTTTCTTTTACATATTCATTTGTCATGGCATTCATCACAATAACTGCACCATCATACCTGACTGTTATTGACTGGACTTTCTTAGCAGGATTACCATAATTTCAAACGTGTTGCTATTCAGTTCTCTTTATTAACATACAGTAACTACTATTTGACTAACAGCATTTAATATAATTATCCAGTCTTCCGTTTTCTTTATATATATATCTTTATTAATTTATAATACATCTTGTATACTTTGAGTTCATAAATACTGACTCTGTAAACGCTCTGTTGCTTATTACCAAATACCATTAGGATATTGTTATTGTTTGTGAGGCCTGAATATCTTGGCTCAGTGGTCAACAAGCATTACTTTGCAAAATTTAGAATATTCTCATTCACTCCTAAATTTATCAAAATGTAATGTTTCCAACCTCTATGAATACTTCAGGTGAGATTAGCTACACTGTTCAGTTAGATCTATACCAGAACTGTTTCCCTTACCAATTTACTTATTTTTTCCAATCACCAGCTCCAAGATACTTCACAAGCACTGAGGCTAGGCCACCATCACTGCTTTTTCTCCAAGTCAACGTGTTATGGCATGACTGGTGAACCATTAACAGCATCAACAAAGCACATTGCCACGTGTCTACATGGGTTGAACCTACCATCAACACGTGATAGGAAGGAATTGTATAGTGAATGCTGCAAACTGAGTACTGTGACTAAATTTGGGTGAAACAAAACAACCCTGCATGTTTTTCCTTTTATGTAGTTTTTGGCTCAGTGGTACAAAACAGTCAACACAACTAGTGTAACAAGTGTAACTAACATCAGAGCATGATCACAGCTATCTGTATTATTGACCTAACTGGGTGGGTAGGCCGGTTGAAAAACGGTTTCAAGTGGCAACCTGGCTGACAAGCATACAAAATACAAAACACTACATATGACATTAAATAGAGAACACAACAGGATGACAAGAGCAATCTTGTGTTGTCAGTGTCATGGTCAAGAGTTTTGTACAGGATGACAGATGTATGTATGCCTCACAATAACTCAGTCTATAACAAAACCATTTCTATGAGTTGATGCAAACGGAGTGGGCCTTATGGCATAGGCCTCCTCTCCTGATGACTCTTGGATGATTTATGTGGTTTGCAGTATGTGCAGTCTGTGCAAGCAGAGAGAAAGTAGGTATTGACTTGTTTGTTGGAAGCTAGGATATTTAAGAATGTATTCTAGATGGGAGGAGAAATGGTGTAGGAGTTATCCTGAAGGAACAGTATGCTAAGAGTGTTTGTTTTGGAGGAGAAAAGAGTGTCAGATAGAGTGATGTTTATGAAGCTGGAAATTGATGGTGTAATGATGAATGTTGTTAGTGCATATGCTCCACAAGTTGGGTGTGCGATGGATGAGAAAGAAAAATTTTGGAGTGAGGTGGATGAAGTGGTGATGAATGTACCCAAGGGTGAGGGAGTGGTGATTGGAGCAGATTTCAATGGGCATGTTGGTGAAGGGAACAGAGGGAATGAGAAAGAGATGGGTAGGTATGGTGTTAAGCAAAGGAATGCAGAAGGTCAGATGGTAGTGGAGTTTGTGAAAAGGATGGACATGGCTGTGGTGAATACGTATTTTAATAAGAGGGATGATAGGGTGACATACAAGGGTGGAGGAAGATGCAAACAGGTGGATTATATTTTATGTAGGAGGGCCAGTGTGAAGGAGATTGGAGACTGTAAAGTGGTGACATGGGAAAGTGTAGTTAGGCAGCATAGGATGGTGGTTTGTAGATTGACGTTGGTGATCAAGAAGAGGAGGAGGAGTGTGAAGGCAGCACCAAGGATCAAATGGTGGAAATTGAAAAATGATAATTGTGATGTGGAGTTCAGAGAAGAGTTAAGACAGGCACTGGGTGGCAGTGAAAAGTTACCAAATAGCTGGGCAACTAGAGCAGAGCTAGTAAGGGAGACGGCTAGAAAGGTGCTTGGTATGACATCTGGACAGAGGAAGGACAACAAGGAGACATGGTGCTGGAATGAGGAAGTACAGGGGAGTATACAGAGAAAGAGGTTGGCAAAGAAGAAGTGGGGTTGTCTGAGAGATGATGAAAGTAGACAGGAGTATAAGGAGATGAGGTGCATGGCAAAGAGAGAGGTTGGGAAGGCTAAGGATAAGGCATATGAAGAGTTGTATGAAAGATTGGACACTAAGGAGGGATAAAAGGACCTGTACCGATTGGCTAGACAGAGGGACCAAGCTAGGAAAGATGTGCAGCAGGTAAAGGTGATAAAGGATAATGAGGGAAACGTGCTCACAAGCAAAGAGAGTGTGTTGAGCAGATGGAAAGACTACTTTGAGGGGTTGACGAATGAAGAGAATGAGAGGGAGAGAAGGTTGGATGATGTGTAGATAGTGAATTATGAAGTGCAATGGATTAGCAAGGAGGAAGTAAGGATAGCTATGAAGAGGATGAAGAATGGAAAGGCTGTTGGTCCAAATGACATACCTGTGGAAGCATGGAGGTGTTTAGGTGAAATAGCAGTGGCATTTTTAACCAGATTGTTTAATGAAATCTTGGAAAGTGAGAGGATGCCTCAGGAATGGAGAAAAAGTGTTTTGATACCCATTTTTAAGAATAAGGGTGATGTGCAGAGCTGTAGTAACTACAGAGGGATTAAATTGATCAGTCACAGCATGAAGTTATGAGAAAGAGTAGTGGAAGCTAGGTTAAGAAGGGAAGTGATGATTAGTGATCAGCAGTATGGTTTCATGCTGGGAAAGAGCACTACAGATGCAATGTTTGCTCTGAGATTGTTGATGGAGAAGTACAGAGAAGGTCAGAAGGAGTTGCATTATGTTTTTGTAGATTTAGAGAAAGCATATGACAGGGTGCCTAGAGAGGAGTTGTGGTATTTTATGAGGAAGTCGGGAGTGTCAGAGAAGTATGTAAGACTGGTACAGGATATGTACAAGGGTAATGTGACAGCGGTGAGGTCTGCAGTGGGAGTGACGGATGCGTTTAAGGTGGAGGTGGGGTTATATCAAGGATCAGCTCTGAGCCCTTTCTTATTTGCAATGGTGATGGACAGGTTGACAGAAGAGATCAGAAAGGAGTCCCCGTGGACTATGATGTTTGCAGATGACATTGTGATCTGTAGTGAGAGTAGGGGACAGGTGGAGGAGACCCTGGAGAGCTGGAGATATGCTCTAGAGAGGAGAGAAGAGGAATGAAGGTCAGCAGGACTAAGACAGAATATATGTGTGTGAATGAGAGGAAGGATAGAGGAATGCTGAGGATGCAAGGAGTAGAGGTGGTGAAGGTGGATGAGTTTAAATACTTGCGATCAATAGTTCAGAGTAATGGTGAGTGTGGAAGAGAGGTGAAGAAGAGAGTACAGGCAGGATGGAGTGGGTGGAGAAGAGTGTCAGGAGTGATTTGTGACAGACGAGTACCAGTAAGAGTGAAAGGGAAGATCTACAAGAGGGTAATGAGACCACCTATGTTATATGGTTTGGAGACAGTGGCATTGACAAAAAGGCAGGATTTAGAGCTGGATGTGGCAGAGTTAAAGATGTTAAGATTTGCACTGGGTGTGATGAGGGTGGACAGAATTAGGAATAAGTATATTAGAGGGTCAGCTCAGGTTGGAAGGTTTGGAGACAAAGCCAGAGAGGCAAGATTATGTTGGTTTGGACATGTGCTGAGGAGGGATGCAGAGTATATTGGGAAAAAGACGCTCAGGATGAAGCTGCCAGGTAACAGGAAAAGAGGGTAGCCTAAGATAAGGTTTATGGATGTGGTGAGAGAGGACATGCAGGTGGTTCATGTGACAGAGCAAGATGCAGAGGACAGGAAGTAATGGAAACAGATGATCCGCTGTGGCGACCCCTAACGGGAACAGCCGAAAGAAGATGACAATTCTATTTGACTTTGACAATTTGTTTTACTCCATCCATGTAAGGTATGGGCCTAGTGGGCAGGATCTATGGGGCAGATGACTAGAGTTCTAGGGATTAATTACTGGACACGGCACTGGAAAAAACAGGTAGGGAGTGGATGAGTGATGCCTCTGTGCTGGAAGACATGGAACAAAAATAAGAAAAAAAAACTTTAACCATCTTTGATGGCTATCAGAGTGAGGGTCCCTAATAATGAGGAATGAGTAACGCGATTGACTGGGAGGGAGCTGATGATCAACAGGACAGTTAGGGTAAAGATTAAACAAAAAACTGGATAAAGTATGGGCAAGATGTTATTTGTGGTTCAGGTAGTGGAAGTATCACTAGTGGGCCGATGCAAGAAGTTTGCCTCCATCTTTCCTAAACATTTATATCTCTCACAGGTACTAATGTGAATTGACAGAAGCAGTGAACAATCGGCAAATACAAGGCAGTTATTTATATCGGTCACAGGTACTAATGTGAATTGATAGAAGCAGCGAACAATCGGCAAGTACAAGGAAGTTGCTATGCTGCCTTATTTAGTGTGTTTAGGAAGGCTACAGATGGGGTGAAAGCAGACTAGGATTAGGACTCAGACTGGTCATAGTATTCAACATAGAGACTGCAGTAGAACCTGAGATTTACGCATGTGTATGTGTATCATTTTATCTGTAGTTTGATCAGGTGTGTGTGTTTATGATTAGTAAGACTGCATGCAATGGGCATGTAAGGGAATTATTTCTGACTGAGTTCATAGGTACTTGTATACATTTGCAGTTTGGGAGACCATTAAGGAGCCTAACTCAAATTTTCAGTTCCCCATAAGTGCTATCTTTTTATGTAACTTGCTCAAGGGCATACAGCAGGCAAATGAAGGCCGAGAGAATCAAACACTGTACCACAGGAAATACAGCTCACAGCCTTAAACCTCTGTGCCAGTTGCCAGAAAGTTAAAGTGATTGAAAACATGGGAATTTTTGGATATCAATGTGCCTGGGCGGCGCAGTGGTGCAGTGGTTAACGTTGTCGCCTCACAGAAAGAGGTTCTCCAGTTCGATTCTTGGCTGGGGTGCCTTCTGTGTGGAGTTTGCATGTTCTCCCTGTGTTCGCATGGGTTTCGTCTGGTTACTCCGTTTTCCTCCCACATTCCAAAGACATGCATCTGGATCATTTCTCCCCGGGCCTCCACTGAAAACAGGCTCTGTGGAACCTAGTCGGACTTTCCCGGTCAACAAATGTTAAATAAATTGTGTTTATTTTTCCTTGCTTCAGTAGAAAACAACTCAAAGTAACATAACACAGTCCTCTGTCAATAAACAGTAATAACACATTAATTGTTGTGAAGGCATGTTATTGCTCGATCATTGCAAACAGTTTGTTATTTAGAACACACAACATATGTGGATACACCTACAATCTAAGAATAGAAGCAATTGTATGATTATGCATGCTATAAACATTATATTAATGTTGTCATATAACATTTATACAATTTACACCGGTGTGGTTAGATAACAATACACATTTATTATGGCTAATCTTTATTTGTGTTGTTAGAAAAGTACCAGTATAAAATGCTTCTTCCCTAACATTCAACAAATTGCTTCCTTCTGCACTAGCATAGGTCTTCTGTGGATTACTCATGGTGAAGATTATATTGGATTCCTGGATCTTCAGCAGAAAGGCCTAGAAGGGATACTATTACATTCCATAAGACCTGAAAACAACTAGTGCACTGGTAAAATAGCATAGACCAGCTTGAATTATATAGCTCAATCAGGCAGAAGACAATGTTATTTTTGCCTGTTCTTTACAATATGTAAATGCATGTAGGAACCTATTGTTTTCTGTCTACAAAAATACATTTTTTTAAATACTAGTCATAAGCACAGTTGCTACTAGGAATTTGTCCTTGAGCAGCCCCATGCAGACTAGCTGTTTGTGTGAGATCACATCCTTCAACTGTTCCAAAAAGTCAAAGCCAATTTTTTTTTTTTTTTAACTTTGGCAAAGCTCATTATCTAAAACCCACACAAGTGTAGCATTAATAAACAACTGTGTAACACCAGAAATGTAACACTATCAGTCAGGGTCCAAGAAGTTACCACTCAATATCCCCACACAAAACAGTTTATTGCAAAAGTCACATAAAAACATAGATTGTGCAAATCCGTCCTAATAAATCCAAGACTTCATCAGTTCATTATCTACAGATCAAAGGAACAGTCTTAGGAGCTGTTTTTGCACTCTTATATGATGACTTGTTTATGACAATACATATGACGTTTTTCTGCCAGTTAGATATGTGGAGTATTATTTTGATCACTGATGATCCTTTAGGAAGGGGGGATTATTTTGAGATTTTCTGTTTGTTAAGATATTCAAGCAATAATGAATATGACCTGTGATTTACCATGTTGTCTAAACTTTTTCA
This sequence comes from Protopterus annectens, assembly GCF_019279795.1. Taxonomy (NCBI): domain Eukaryota; kingdom Metazoa; phylum Chordata; order Ceratodontiformes; family Protopteridae; genus Protopterus; species Protopterus annectens. Next base: position 1,620,641,968 of record NC_056726.1, read on the forward strand.
AACTGACTTTTTAGGTGTCATGGTCACAAAAACATTGGATGGGTCTTTCAGGGTCTATATTAAATTGCCAAAATGGCAAAACAGCGAATGACATTTCAGCAACACACAAAGAGCAATGTACAACATTCACAAATGGCCAAAACATCATTTTTTTTTTCCTAGGGAAAAAAATTGGTAGGCCAACCACACACAAAACACCATACCGAACATTACAAAGTGGGGGGCTTCGCCCACCACACCCCCCAGTGTGGGAGGCTGTGCCACCCACACCCCCCTAACTAAATATACCAACTCCGAAATCACACTACATTGGGGAAAAGGGCAATTACACATCAACGTCCAAGCAATTTTTTTTCCCTAGGAAAAAAACGATGTTCTGGCATTTTACAGAAGTTGTAGGTTAGATAGCCCTTTATGTGTCGCTGAAACAGCATTCGCTGTTTTGCCATTTCAGCGATCTAATATAGACCTGGTCTTTCATTACAGATGGAAGCTGTTTAGTAAAACCTTTCTACTACTAGCTAATAGTTGCCACTCCAGACATATTGAAAAAAAGATATATATATATATATATATATATATATATATATATATATATATATATATATATTGAAGGCACAGATTTTGGAAATGAAGAACATTTGCAGTGCTTCCCTTGCTTATAATTCAGAAGCAGGTGATTTAACACATCGTCTTATGATTGGGGGTATACTTAGGGTCATAGTGAAAAGGTCAGGGGTAATATTGATTTATTGGTGAGATCTGATCTAATACAGTGCAAACCTCATATACCACAGAAGGATGTCATCAGATTTATTAGTACCTATGTTAGTAAGACTTAGCTTATTAGAAATATTATTAACACACAGTGGTTGATATTATGTAATGATCTCACTCTGAGTAAATTTTTGTTTTACCTACCTTCTGCAGGTCTTGGGCAACTACTGGGTCAGAATATGTCTGATCAGACTAAGGGCCTGGGTATGTCATTGCCTTCTAGAAGACATGGATGCTTTAGATATGGTAAATGTGTGAAACTCACATTCTTACTAGGAATGCCCAAAAGCCCTTTGTGATCCTCCATTTTGCTTTTTATACTACCCAAGTGGATCACTTCCAATATTTTTTACACATGCAGTATATTCTAAATAGACAATACCTTCAGGATGTTGTAAAAATAAAATGTACCACGCAATGCAAACACCTAGATTAATGACATTTATTTTTATGTGTATTGATAAGGCTATTTCCCATAATAATGACCAGAGTATGTAGTAGATTTTAAAACAGAAAAAAAAATTGGATTATACCTTCATGTTCATTATAGTATTCTGGATTAAATGAATGTTATCCAGTTGAATGCATTAATATCTGCATATATTTTGAAACATAAACAATGTTTTGTTCTTGTGAATTTTGAACTTTGGTATGTTTATTCTTTGCATATTTACCTCATGTATTATTATGTTTATTTCTTGTAACATCATGGTAATTTTGTAGATATGAAATACTATGAATAACATTTATAGATACAGAGGAAGCGTTTAGTGAAACCAGCCTGTCTATAGCCCAGATTTGTGTAATAAATCATTTCACATTACTCCCTTTCATGCTGGATTGTTATCTCTGTGTCCTACAGTTGCCCATGTACCCATAATGTGTTTTGGATTTGTGCAATGGATGGGTATTTGAGTATTCTTATAGATGCATAGATAGATGGCTAGACATGCATGTGTGTGTGTGTGTGTGTGTGTGTGTGTGTGTGTGTGTGTGTGTGTGTGTGTGTGTGTGTGTGTGTGTGTGTGTGTGTGTGTGTTATTCAAACTGTCTATGCATCATTTAGTAAACCTATATTTAGAGTGTCACATTTAAATGAGTATGACTAGTGTCAACTTTTGGTTTATTGATAATGTTTTGGTTAATTTTGCAATGGTAGAGATAATTGATCAGTAGTCATGGTAATGTATTTATGGGCTTAATAAACATAAATAAGTGGGGGGGGTTAGGAGAAAGCCCCAAATTTGGGGTGTAGGACATAGGACCTTCACCATGTAAAGCAGTGGAAAGTATTAACTGTGCTGGTATCCTATTCTCAGACAGGCAAGATATTGCAGGATAATTAGGTATTTAGGCTATTTGAAATGGAATGCACACAACCATGCACTAAGTGCAGCAGATTTTGGTTTAGTGACATTCTGAGTATCTGTAAATAAGTTGTCCTAGTTCTTTGTTGATCAGTCATAAACAAAAACCCATTAGGTTTTATTTTGCATTCAGTTGTAAAGTGAGATATCTGCAGGTTGACAAGAAGTACACTTGATGGGCTGTGACCAGTTCTCAGAGGGTCAGCTACTGGTGGAGTCCAGCCTTGATAATATAATCATATATCAACTGGTATGATTCTGGAAGGCATGGGCATTGTAACACATTGCTTAGCGTTACTGTTTCACAATACATCATTCCCTGCTTGATTCCTGACTAAGGTGCATTCCGTGCAATGTCTACATGACTTTCCTGTTTCTGTTTAAGTATTTAGACCAGTTTCTAGTTATTTACATTATTACAAAGACATGTGAGTTCCTGTCCTGTTGATTGATGCATTGCTATAGTCTTGATGGCACACAGAGGGCACATGTAGCCTAACTGCAATGGATTAGCATTAATTTCATTCATTGGTGGGATTGAATACAACTCCCGGTTCCCCTAAAATGGATGTAGAACATAATAAAAATGGAGAACCTGGAGTGCCTGCAGAAAACCACAGACTGATGGAGAGAGCAAACACCATGACTTTATGTTAGGAATCAACCATATACCATCAGGCATTAAGGAGGAAACCTTAAAAGCCAAGACATCATATTGAATATGACATACATTGTAAGACTGTGTGTGTATAATTAGTAAATACATTGTAAGACTGTGTGTATAATTAGTATATATTTTGTAAACACTGTTTTATTTTTTTTTCTTCTTAATACTTGATGGCTATCAGAATCTTTTTTGATGGGCAGACAAGTACATAAAATATGATTGGTAAACAGTACTTTCTGTGACATGCAGTTGAGAATGCATCATACAGAGACCTTGTGTAGCTGTATAACACTCATACATGAACACAAAATGCAAGCATCATATACCAGACTATAAGCATAGTGGTGTCCATGCCCATCAGACTACAGAAACAGTGGTGTCTATGCCCATCAGACTACAGATAGAATGGTGTCCATGCCCATCAGACTACAGACAGAGCGGTGCCTATGCCCATCAGACTACAGACAGAGTGGTGCCCATGCCCATCAGACTACAGAAACAGTGGTGCCTATGCCCATCAGACTACAGATAGGTGTCCATGCCCATCAGACTACAGGCAGAGTGGTGCTCATGCCCATCAGACTACAGGCAGAGTGGTGCCCATGCCCATCAGACTACAGGCAGAGTGGTGTCTATGCCCATCAGACTACAGGCAGAGTGGTGTCTATGCCCATCAGACTACAGACAGAGTGGTGCCTATGCCCATCAGACTACAGAAACAGTGGTGCCTATGCCCATCAGACTACAGATAGGTGTCCATGCCCATCAGACTACAGGCAGAGTGGTGTCCATGCCCATTAGAATACAGAGTGGTTCCATGCCCTCAGACTACAGAGAGTGGTGTCCATGTGCATCAGACTACAGACAGAGTGGTGTTCATGCCCATCAGACTACAGACAGAGTGGTGCCTATGCCCATCAGACTACAGACAGAGTGGTGCCTATGCCCATCAGACTACAGAAACAGTGGTGCCTATGCCCATCAGACTACATATAGGTGTCCATGCCCATCAGACTACAGGCAGAGTGGTGTCCATGCCCATTAGAATACAGAGTGGTTCCATGCCCTCAGACTACAGAGAGTGGTGTCCATGTGCATCAGACTACAGACAGAGTGGTGTTCATGCCCATCAGACTACAGACAGAGTGGTGTTCATGCCCATCAGACTACAGACAGAGTGGTCTCTATAACCTTTTAATATATATTTTGTCAGTTTAACATGAAAAAAGTAATTATGCACATCACAAACACAAGTGTTATATGACTTTATCCAGCAAATACAACCGGTTTTAAGTAATGTTTTGTGTTTTAGCTCATAATACATCCTAACCCTTTATCACCACATAGCTTTGAAACTTTGATGACTTTTCCTGTGTCTGAGTGCTTTCTGATAACTTTAATAAATAACATGATGTGTCATATTTCTGTACTGTCTCAAGGTACAACACCTCTTACTACCGACAGAACAAATATCGTAATGCAAAGTTTTCCATTGTCAGATGTTTAGCGTGGCTTAGAAGAAAAATCAGTGTAAATAATATAAATGTCTTTAACTTTGTGGTTTGCCTATATGCACTGTTATCCTGTTGCTGTAAAATAGGCAATCTTATTTTCACCCAAGAGCAAGTGGAGCACTAGAGTTTAAAAGTAATCGCCAGCATATAGCTAAGAGGTCAACATTTATAAGGCTCTGCTGCTTTTCTATGTCTGGAATGATGGATGAGACTGGCACTTAGGAAATATAAGGTTTACTGAGTATTTTTTTTTTAATTATTACAAAAAAGTTAAAAAAAAACGTAATTGGACATTTTGTTTATTGAATGCTTTCCTTTCACTACTACAAAAGCATTTGCAACACATTTCAAAACTAAGTTCTCACCACTGTCTGAACACTGACGCAGAATCACAGAACATATTATATACTACAGCAATGCATAATGATGGTATATAATAGATATGTAATATCATCAGTGACCTACATTACATGGCAATGATTTTATTTTTAAACATTAATGAAGGACAGTGTTGAGCATTTATATGCAGCTATCCTCAACGGCAACAGCAGAATAAGCTTCTAGTGAAAAAAAGAATATACAAGTCCAACTAGCAAGATAAAGGAAAGCCACCTGACTCTGACCTTATAGCTGCAAGTTCATACACTTAGATATACCCCACCACATTATTAATTACCTAGGGGCAACATGTTCCAGCAGTCTTCACCGCAGCTCCCACTTATGCAGTGATATCTAAAATACTGCTAGTGATCTATGTTTAGCATATTACTTATTAAGCCATTAAAGGACTCGGTGTACATCTTTGACAAAAAAGGTACACTGTACATCATCGGGATAATGAATAATGAACATGGAAAAATCTCATATCTAACAAAAGCTACTTGATACTGCTATATACTGATGTTCACACTGGAATAACTAATAAAAGAACAATTGTGAGTTGTCCTATTTTTCTGTATTTGTCTCAGGTTTAGCATAGCTTTAATTGAAAAAATGATGACTGTGCCATATGTTGCATAGAATTTAAACGTGGTAATTTAGCCTATAGAGCACTATTATATAATAACCATTTCCACTCCAAAGATTGCTTTACTGGATTCCTCAGACTCTGCCACAACTTGCTGTGAAGGAAAGATTGGTTTGCTTTTGCTTTCTTATATTTTGTATTACTTTATTGCATTTTTCTATTCTGTATATTTTGATTTCTTTTCTTTACACTGCATTTTACTTGTTTTCTGCTTTTAACCGAATATTAAAACTAGGAAAAAAACCACATCCGTGTCTCTTGTGAGTCACACAGAAATTCTCAACTGTCTTTCTAATTTTCTGCCCTTTATGTTAATTTGACACACATATCATTCTCTCTAGCCTTACAGTGTTTGTTTTAATTAAGCACAAACTTATCCTTTTGTGAAATTACTCCCCTTCAACTATTTCAATTTATTGGCCATCCTACCATATTCCATAGAACGGAAATACAAAGTGCCCACCTCTTTTCAATCTATCTCTTTCTTTTAAAATGACTGGCTTTCCACTTAGACAGGAAAAGCTTAAGTTACCCCCTCTTTTATATCTAACTGCTTAGTGCACATTGCAGTGCTTAGGATCTTCTTCTTTTGGCTTTTTCCTGGTTAGGGGTCGGCGCAGCGGATCACCTGTCTGCTCATGATTGGCAGTGGAGTTTTACAGTGTTAAGTTGCCAGCCCGGTGCCCAACTTTCCACGGAAGGCACACACACACACACACACACACACACACACACACACACACACACACACGCACACACACACACACACTCATGCCTAGGGCCAATTTTATTGTGTCCAATCCAACAACAGCATGTCTTTGGGATGTGGGAGGAAACCAGAGCACCCGGAGGAAATGCACGTGACCACATGGAGGACATGCAGACTCCACACAGAAGGCACCTCAGCCAAGGTTCGAACCAGAGAACCTCTTGGTGTGAGGGGGCAATGCTAACTGCTGCACCACCGTGGCCACCCTAGTGCTTAGGATATTAATACATTTTTTTTCCATCTTACCTTTAAAATCTTCAACATCTACTGCGATTTGGAGAGCCCACATTCTGCTTCTCACTAGTCATCTTGGAATTAGTGCTTCTGTTTTTCTCCTGGTGAGAGAAGGAGAGCAGAAACATTATTTCCTGGAAACTACTAATCACCAGAAAGCCTAATAATTGCTTCATAGGTGCCAGCTTGGAATTTGTGCTTATATTCTGCTCCTAGTAAGAGAAGAAGCAGATTATATTGATTCCTGACTATTAATGGTTGGGCAGTAGGTATCTTTGCTTGACATTCATGATTGGTCTGGTTGCTATTCAAGGCATGTACCAGGAAAAGGCTACACCAAGCCTTGCATCAACTGGAAAATGACTGTGGATCTCAAACAGGCTGTGGCCTGCTTCTCATCCTGGGGTTGATGCTATTTTCCTTCTGGTGAGAGAAAAATCAAAGGCACCTTGAATCCCAGCAGAGTGACGCTGTGGTGAGACCAGCACTAGTAGTAGCCAGGCAGTAGCCAGTCATGTGACTCCCCTCTTTTCATCATTCTTGACAAGCTAAGTCTTGGTTTTCAGTAGGTACTGCTTGATTTCATTCTTATTAATGTCAGAATATCTGCCTAAATACTTCATCCTTAAAGTTTGTTTCAGGGTCTACTTATTAATTTCCTCTCAAGTGTTTGGCACCGTGAGTTGACATTTTTCCTGTAAAAGCACCATTGAAATGTCACCAATACCTAGTCTCAATCAAGACAATTAGTTTCTGGTGAAAAGCACTGTCCCCAGAGCTGCAAATGGGATACAACCGACATTGCTTTATATTCTCACTCCAACTGTCTAATCAATAAACAGGGTCTGTTGCCATGGATATCAACTTTCCCCTTATCTCCATTACCAGCTTGGTGGATATGGGCATCCTGAGGCAATGCAGACATTGCCTCATTTTATTTTATTTTATTTCAGTTTGGTTACTGGGGAAGTCCACTGGGCCAGTGGTGTGCCCATTTTCAGTGGAGGCCCGGGGAGAAAAGCTCCAATAAGCAATATGGTTACAAGGTTACATAATGCAATGGTAAGTACATACATAAATGGATACAAAGGTTACATAATACAGTGGAAAATATATATATGCAATCAGGTATAGGGGATAAATTGGCATTGAAATACAATTTTGACATAGGTAGCACAGTTTGTAGGTATTTACATTCAGGACAGTAGGTTTAGATTGACTGGACAATAAGTATATATGACCTAGTTGATACTTACAATATATACAATACTTGGAGTCAAGAGAGAGAGGATGCTAAGTCTGAGTATGTTAGCTTGGGTTTAATTAGGATAATAGAAAGAGGTAATAGTGCAGAGAAAAGCAGGAGAATGAAGAGCTCAAAGGGGAAATTCTTAAGATAGTTATGTAGGGTTGAAGCAGGAGCATTTACGTTTAGTGGATAGGTAAGAGAAAAGTAGGGTTTTGAAGGATTCAGAGTAAGGAGTAGTCCTGAGTGAAGGAGGGCGAGAGTTCCATTTTTTGCCAACAGTGAAAGAGAGAAGGTGTTGGCCTGCAGGGCGTTTGGGTTTGTGGACAGAGATTAAATTTTGGTGTTCAGATCTCAGAGATCTGGTTGGGATGTAAGGGGGAAGGATGTTTGTTAAGGCTGGGCATTTATCTGGATAGAATATTAATTTGTGGGCAGTGGTTAGTTGGAAATAGGAGGTTTGGGAGTTCCAGCCAGTTCAGAGATTGTAGGGTTAAGCAGTGGTGAGTAGAGGTTTTGGATTTAGTTGTGAATTTGGAGATTTTATTATAGCAAGTTTTGAGTTTAGAGGTGTTGGAAGAAGATATGTTAGTTAGTAGAGGGGCTCCATATAATAGAGAGGGTAGGAGGTAGGTATTAGCAATAGTTTGCCTTGCAGAGTTGGAGAGAAAGCGGTTATTTCTATAGAGCATGCCTAGCTTTTGATGGGTTTTCTTGATGTTTTGTTGGATGTGGATATCAAATTTAAGGTGTTAGTCTATGGTAATGCCGAGGAGTTTTGCGGAAGGGACTACTTCTATGGCAGAGTTGCTTTGGTTAAGGACTTTGAAAGCATTCTTGTCGAAGGAAAATTTTCTGGACGGAGGAAACAGAAGAATTTTAGATTTGTTAGAGTTGAGTGAGAGATGATTTTGGTGCAACCAGTTTTCGGTAGTGGAAAAAGCTGCTTGAGTTTTAGTCAATAGTTCAGGAAGGTTGGAGGCGGCACAGACTAAGGTGGAGTCGTCTGCATATTGAATAACTGTTGTATCAGGGATGATTGAGTGCAGGTTGTTAATGAAAATGTTGAAAAGCATGGGTCTGAGGATGGACCCCTGGGGAACACCAGTGGGTGTTGGCAAGAAAGAGGAGGTAGAGTTCTTCCATCTGACAGCTTGAGATCTGTCAGATAGGTAGCTGGAGAACCAGGAAAGGGTATCAGGGGAGAGATGAAGGTTGGAGAGATGAAAGAGAAGGTGCTTGTGGGAGATGGTATCAAAGGCTTTGGAAAGGTCTAGCAGTACTGTCGATACCAGAAATCCAAAATCACATGCTCGATTTACTGTGTCTAAGAAGGATAGTAAGGTGGTATTGGTGCTGTGGCCAGGGTGAAAGCCATGCTGGGTGGGAGTTAAGAGGAGATTCTGAGTTAAAAAAGGCATAAGTTGGTGATGGACACATTTTTCAAGTATTTTTGATAATGGTGAGAGTAAGGCAATTGGGCGGAAATTAGAGATATTGTAGTTTTTGCCTCCTTTGTGTAGAGGTAGAATGAAGGCAGATTGCCAAAGTTTGGGTACATAAGACTCTTTTAAAGATCTGTTAATTAGTATGCTGATAGGGAGAGCAATACCATCTGCAGCAGTTTTGAGGAAGGAGGAGGGTAAGTTGTCTGGGGCATTTGAGCAAGGCTTTAGTTTTGATAGGAGTCTTTTTATGAAAGTAGTTGGTACAGGTTTGAGTTGGAAATTAAGCGTACAGTTACTAGGGGTGCTGGGAGTAGAGGACAGAGAGTTGGATGGATTATTGTTGGGAAAAGATTTGGTTAGATTAGCAATGGATTTGTAAAGAATGTGTTGAAGTGAGAGCTTAGTTCTGAGTCGGTTAAGCTAGGGTCAGGGCAGGGATTATTCCTAGATCCTGGGTGGAGTAGGGAATTAATAGATTTCCAGAATTGTTTAGGGTTCTTGTTATTATTGGACTGAAGTTTATTGTAGTAATTTTTTTGTTGGAGGTGATTAGTTTCTTTACTTGGTTGCGGAGTTGGGTGTATTGAAGCAAGGTAGAAGGCATCTTATTTTTTTGGTAGAGCTTCCAGGATTTGTCCCTGGAGTGCATGATTTGTTTAGTTTCTTTGGATAGCCAAGGAGCAGAATTAGTCTTGATTCGTTTGTTTCTTGGTGGGGCTTGGGAGTTGAGGGTTTTTAGGAAGATAGAGTTAAAATATTCTACAGCATTGTCAAGGGGAAGAGGATAAAGGATTTGCCAGTTTATATATTTAAAAGTGTTTGAGAAATTTGAGGGGTTGAAGTTGCTGAGATTGCGAGTGTGAATATAGTGGTGTTGGTGTTTAGTATTGTTGGTTGAGCGATGTATGAAAGCAGGGAGATGGTCACTGAATGTGTCTGGGATAGTACCAGAGAGAGTTATTTTATTTGGATGGGAGACTAGGACCCAGTCGATGATTGATCCTGGGGGGTGGTGTTTGTTAGGGTGAGTGGTTGTCTGTATTACTTGGGAGAAATTGTAGAGGTTAATGAATAAGGAGGGAGAAGGTGACTTGATTTCATTCCAATCAATATTAACATCACCTAGAATGTAGGTTTCGAAATTTATTTTAGTAGAGATCCAGTGAAGAATATTTTCAAGGGTAGAGATGTTGTCACCTGGGGAAATATATAGTGAGATAATGCAGATATTTTTATGTTTATTTAATTGTAGGAGACAAGCGGTTAGTTCAGTATTTTTGAATTTTGGAATTGGAGTTTGTAGCGGAATGAGAGAGAGAAGGTTGGAGTAGATTAGAGCAGAGCCTCCACCTTTTCTATTTAAATGGTCACCTCTATGGATTTGGAATCCAGGTGGTAGGATCTCGGAGTCAGCAATATGGGGTTTTAGCCAGGTTTCTGAAATGGCTAGGATGTCAGGTTGGTTGTGGGAAATCCAAGCTTCTATTTAGTGTATTTTGTTATTAACATGTTTTGTAATAACATTTTGTTATTATCATGTTTAATGGCAAACAGTTAATTCTCAAACCAGCTGATATGATATATGAGAGATGTATTTACACAAAGTCACTGAAGGCAAACCTTTCACATAAAAGTACTCCTAATGTGAATAAGGTTGTCAGTAGTACACACGCTGCACCTATCACACACAATTCAAAGCATATATATAAACCTACATATGCTGACACACTTAAATGTAACCATCCTAAACCCCAAATTTCACCTAGATGAAGTACATGTAACAAATACCCTCAGCAACCCTGAAAGCACTCTTTCAAAACAACACTCACATCAAAACATACAGCCACATCTCATGGAGCCTCTACTTCTAAGCCCATAAGTCAGGTCCCCACACAATCCAACATTCTGGTCATTGGAGACTCTATCTTGAGACATACTGATGTCCCTGAGCGAGGAGAACGTCATGGTCAGTTGCTTCTCAGGGGCTAGGATCCACCACCTTACCCATGCACTCAGGTCACTGGAACACGAGTACCAGTATGACTCAGTCATAGTCCATGTGGGTGTAAATGACCTCAGACATACAATCCTAGACTGTATGAAGAGTGACATCATGGAGCTTTAGGAATAATATGTTTCCCAGGCTGGTATGAGCTTAACACTAAGCAACATTTTACTTCCTCTAAGTATGACGCCACAGTACTAACAAAAGATGACTGACTTTTGTAAATGGCTTAGTTTCTGGTGTCCTTCTAAGGGGAAGCAATATTTGTCAGCATGTAAGGAGATGGTTAACAGACCAATCTGCTTTTCCAGAGATGGTTTGCTCTTCTCCCCTCCAGGCTTAAGAATATTATCTAAAACATTATCTTCCCCCATAGTGCCTTTTTTATGCAATGCCAAACTGAAAGTACTTCCGACATAGCATATCAAAACCAAGAAAATCTAAAGATATCATTGCTCAATGCTAGGTGACTAAAAAAAGAAATCACAACTCCCTAGAAGCTCTCTTCACTCTAGAGAATGCTGACGTCTGTGAAGTCACCAAGACATGGTTTAAAGCACTGGGAATCACACTGACAATGTGATGTTATAATACCTTCCACACATTTAGATCAGCTACTACACAGACAGGGACTAAAGGCGGAGGTGTCTTGATTTACATCAGAAATAAATATACCTCAAGGCTGGTCAAACAGGACAATGTACTTGAGCTACTCCGTGTTCAAATTGCCATAGACAAAATTCAATACCACTTCCCTTCAAGCTATAGGTCCCACTCTATGAACCAGGAAACCCATATCATGTATTTAAACTTATTGGAAACACTCACCATCCAACACAATACCACATTCATGGGTGCCATTAATTACCACACTATTAACTGGGAATCCTATATGACACCAGACATACAGGCACAGAAATTCCTGGATTTTCTAAACACAAACTACCTGTACCAGAGTGTCAATTACTGGATCTGGTCCTCACTAATATGGTAGAGTGCTGCACACCTCCTAATGTAATGTCTTCCCTGGTAAGGACACACCACAAAATAGTTGCCTTGGAAGTAAAGTAAAACCTGGACACACAGCTAATCTAGGAATATTCAGGAACTACTCTAAGGCTAACTTTCTGCTACTAAGTGATAATCTGGTAAAATTTCAAGCCACAATAAACCCTGACTGCTGCCTATGCAGAACTGTTCACAGAAACCCTATACACACATGTTAATATCTGCATAGAGGCAGCTATACCCACCAGGAAGAAATACAGAACTAGCTCAAAAAACAAGCCACTCTGGTGCAATCACAAAATCAACAGGCTGATTAATAGAACGAAGAAAATCATTGCAAAAATTAGGAGGTGCTACATCCAGCAGAATAAGAGAACTCTCATCAAACTAATCAAATGACTCAGAGGACAAATAAAGTTTACCAAAGCCAAATTTGAGGTCAATTTAGCATCCCAGACCAAGGACAGCCAAAAGGCATTCTTTAGCTATGTCTGCAACCTCAAAGGCAATACACAATTATGTGCAGGGCTCATTGTAATTGGAGCCACCAATACTGAGCCAGAAGAAATAGCAAACCTACTAGCTGACAAACCCAGCTCCAACTTTACCTCTCTCTCTCCCCCTCAACCTTCCCTCAGGAAATACCATCAAATATATTATCATTATGGAACAGGTCTTTAACACTCTCTCTAAGGCCAAGAACACTGGATCAATGGGCCCAGACAATATCCCAAGATGCCTTCTAAATAGCATGAAACATGACCTAACATGCCCTCTGGAATTGCAATTTAACTTTAGCCCCCAAACAGGCTTCATGCCTCATGAATGGAGAAAGACAACAGTCATCCCTCTGCATAAAGGTAGGCCATCTACAGACCCTAGAAAAAACAGACCCATAATTATGTCTTCCTAGTCTTATATACAAAGTCATGGAAAGAATTATCATGGAAATGATCAATAATAATACAGTAAACCACCAGGCACACTACCCAACCCAGTCTGGTTTCATCAAGGGTGGTTTTAGCCTACTCATCCTGGTGGACTTCTTTGAGAACATCACGAAACCAATGAATGAAAAAAAAATGGTTCACACTGCCTACCTTGACCAGGCCAGGGCATTTGACCCAATATCCAACTCTAGCATTGTTGACAAACTCAAGAGGTTAGGTACAAATCCATAAGTCACCTGGTGAATAGGCAGCTAGAACTGGGGACTCAACCTCTGCAAAGAGGCCAGTCACGAATGGAGCCCCTCAGGGATCGGTCCTTGGACTACTTGTTTTTGGCATTTACTTCTCTGAAGTTAAGGCAAATGTCAATGGTCTCTGACTGACTAAGTGTGAATGCCATGTTTCTCTGTGACAAGATTTTCTGTAGAGCCATTCATTGATAAGATAAGCATAATTCTAACAGGTTGAGTAGCTGCAAATTAATGCATACATTATCAAAATTAACACTGGCATTGCTAACATATGCAATAATTCACTGTAGCAAGTGTTTTTAAGGTGCAGTCTGTCTAGTCACGATAAAGGACTGTGTGACCCCCCTCATTTCCTGTAACAGAACATATATTATTCTAAAAAATAGACGTGTAAAATTTGCCAAAGTCTGAATTACAACAACTATTTTGATTACTTGTGCTTCAAATTTGAATCATAGTATCATAGAAAGTTACAAGGCTAATTGCCCCAGGGCCATTACAAGCATGGCAAGTTCAAGCCATGTTCCCAACAGTGTCTAGTTCAAGCAGACACTAAAATTAACACCCATCTCCCCTGTCCAAGAGGGACACAGGTCAAACCCCGGGGTGAATTTCCAGTTACCCATCCAATGATCCCAATTACACTTACCCAACAAGGGTCTTTGTTTAACATGAATAGGAAGCTTGTTCCAAAGGTGGGGCAACCTCTGTGAGACAAATCTATCCCTCCATCAAGTTCTGTTGATGTCACATACCAGATTAAGTTCCTTTCAGAAAGTGACCCATGTGCCATTTGACTTGCGAATGTGCAGCATTTCCAATAAAGATGGGTCAGAGATTCCTCTATATGCAAGGCACAGGTCACTTCTGAGCAGTCTATATAACACAGAGTAAAGTGGTAATGATTTCAGTCTGTCCGCATAAGACAGATCTTGAAAACCCTAAATTTTCTTTGTAAGGAACCTTTGTGGTATCTCCAGTTGCTGCAGGTGTTTGGAAAGGAACATACCAAGGGGAGCATTGTACTCTATTATTGGCCTGATGAGGGAAGAGTACACGGGGGTTATAACCTCTTTTTTTCTGGAGGCAATGCCCTTGCTTATGAGATAAAAATCGACTGCCAATCATTAGCAGACTGGAGTTCTGCTGTGGCGACCCCTAACCGGGAATAGCCGAAAGAAAAACAACAACATTGAAAACTCTAATTGTATCTCACTGCAGTGGCCAGACATGTGAGATAAGTGCATGTGTATCATTTAGTGGAAGTGTTTATTAGTACACCTAACTTGACAGTGTATAATGAATTACCTCAAAGGGGAAGTAAGCATAAACATTTCAGGATATTACATCTGACCCACTAAGGTATGTGGAAACACATCATACACACTTTGCATATAGACTTTATAAATGAAAAAGCACATGTTATTTTGTTATAATACCTGTTCTCTGACTTGACTGCAGAACAAATGAAACATATTACTAGCTAAATGAACAGTAGGGCAAAATATATCAATATTTTAAATCATCCTCCATCACAGAATAATATAATAAATTTCTTATTTTATTCCATATATTGCATCTAAATCAGATGGTACACTTTAAGATAATATGCATTAATATGCCAGGATTATGGTGCACATGTGTGAGCGCGCGCGCACACACACACACACACACACACACACACACACACACACACACACTCATGTGTGTGTGTGTGTGTGTGTGTGTGTGTGTGTGTGTGTGTGTGTGTGTTTGTGTGCATCTGTATGTGTGTGTATGAGACTATCTGTGTGTCTGTGCATCTGTGTTCCTGAGAAAATCTGTTAATCTCAGTCAATTAATCACACAAGTTTGTGTGGCTATAAATTGGGTAATTCTGTCACTTCATTTTTTTTCTGACTCGAAAAGCTTACAGTCAATTCAGGTCTCACTGTTTCTTGTCTCAAATCATAAAGTACAGCAGTTATTTGTCATCAATGAGTAGTCTTTCCCGGGGATTCATTAACAAGTGTGTAAACTTTGCACTAAGCCTACATGATTATTTCATGTTAGTGCAATGAGCAGCACTGCTTGTTTGAACATGCATGCTGCTGCAGACTCCTAGACATTTACACGTTTACTAGCACCTTTTTGTGGCTAGCACAAGTGTTAGTGTACATGAAATCATGCACGGAATCTCCAGTACACAATGTAAACAAACGTTGTTGCTTGTAGGCAAACCTAGTGAGTGAGCATGCCCAGACAGCTAATATAAAGCAAGGGCACGTGGGTAAGATGCAGGAGAAGTTAAACATAGAAACTGTACTCATATAATGTGATTAGTGCAGGAAGCAGAGTAGACTAAACAGGGAAAATGTAACTCAGATAATTAAAATGGGATTATTTCAAAAAAAGTGCATTTAAAAATAATTTCATATTCATGTAATAAAAACGAATCATGTTCTCTTTATTTACCTACGTACATGATTAAAAATGGACATGCTGACAAAAGATGTAAGACTGACACAAAGCAGCAGTGTAATAAATGGGTGTAAATGTGATATACATGTTAAGTAAATGCTGAGTTGAGATAACAGCATGGACAGTACATACATTTGAGGATATTTGGATATACTGCAGTTATTTCATATCAGATATGTATACAGGAAATTATGTGAAATTATTTATGTTAACTGATGGTACTGCTGCATTCAACACTGCATCATGAATAGGCATGAATAAATGAACCCTGCAGCTGTTTTATGTACTTCAGAAAGAGACACGTCCTTGCCATTTGTTGTCACTTGCAACCATAGAAAGGGTGCAGCTTACTTTTTAACTTGCATGAGCCAAGTATGTGTTTTATTGCATTGTAAATGCTAAACATAATATAATAACTCTCACAATGCATAAATTTACTGTTGCCACTATACATGTTCATTGGTACGCTCAGTAATATTTGTGTTATTCTCATAATTGTACAGAGAATGGCTAACTACATGTGTGACAGGTATATGGATATACTCTACGACTGGAATGTATATTGTGGGAGAGATCAAAAGTAATAAATGACCTTCACGTGACTGATGTTGGAACATACATATATGTTAAAGAATTATGAGGCATGCATTGCCATATGTTTATAAAGGAAAGAATAATGTAGGATTTAAGGCAGTGGGCATGCCTTTGACAATCTGGGCATATTGACATGGGTCAATATTTCAAAACTTCGAATGTTCTAATATCAAACCTTATACAGCGAAAGCTGAAAATATCGAAGCAACAGAAAACCAAATTTTTTCCTAGGGAAAAAATTTGCTTGTCCATTTCTGTTGCTTTGGTATTTTCAGCGCTGTGGTGGAAAGTTATGGGTCAGGTTCAGGTAAGTGTGCGATTGAGTGTGGGTTAGGTATGTGTGGGAATGTGTGAACTTGAGGGTTAGGGCATGTTAGGTGAGTTAGGGTTAGGGCACGGGTTAGGTATTATGCGATTGTGTGGGCATGAGGGTTAGGGTGGGTTAGGTGAGTTAGGGTTAGGGTGCGGGTCAGGTAAGTGTGCGATTGTGTCATGAACTCGTGTGTGTGTGTGTGTGTGTGTGTGTGTGTGTGTGTGTGTGTGTGTGTGTGTGTGTGTGTGTGTTTGTGTGCATCTGTATGTGTGTGTATGAGACTATCTGTGTGTCTGTGCATCTGTGTTCCTGAGAAAATCTGTTAATCTCAGTCAATTAATCACACAAGTTTGTGTGGCTATAAATTGGGTAATTCTGTCACTTCATTTTTTTTCTGACTCGAAAAGCTTACAGTCAATTCAGGTCTCACTGTTTCTTGTCTCAAATCATAAAGTACAGCAGTTATTTGTCATCAATGAGTAGTCTTTCCCGGGGATTCATTAACAAGTGTGTAAACTTTGCACTAAGCCTACATGATTATTTCATGTTAGTGCAATGAGCAGCACTGCTTGTTTGAACATGCATGCTGCTGCAGACTCCTAGACATTTACACGTTTACTAGCACCTTTTTGTGGCTAGCACAAGTGTTAGTGTACATGAAATCATGCACGGAATCTCCAGTACACAATGTAAACAAACGTTGTTGCTTGTAGGCAAACCTAGTGAGTGAGCATGCCCAGACAGCTAATATAAAGCAAGGGCACGTGGGTAAGATGCAGGAGAAGTTAAACATAGAAACTGTACTCATATAATGTGATTAGTGCAGGAAGCAGAGTAGACTAAACAGGGAAAATGTAACTCAGATAATTAAAATGGGATTATTTCAAAAAAAGTGCATTTAAAAATAATTTCATATTCATGTAATAAAAACGAATCATGTTCTCTTTATTTACCTCATTACATGATTAAAAATGGACATGCTGACAAAAGATGTAAGACTGACACAAAGCAGCAGTGTAATAAATGGGTGTAAATGTGATATACATGTTAAGTAAATGCTGAGTTGAGATAACAGCATGGACAGTACATACATTTGAGGATATTTGGATATACTGCAGTTATTTCATATCAGATATGTATACAGGAAATTATGTGAAATTATTTATGTTAACTGATGGTACTGCTGCATTCAACACTGCATCATGAATAGGCATGAATAAATGAACCCTGCAGCTGTTTTATGTACTTCAGAAAGAGACACGTCCTTGCCATTTGTTGTCACTTGCAACCATAGAAAGGGTGCAGCTTACTTTTTAACTTGCATGAGCCAAGCATGTGTTTTATTGCATTGTAAATGCTAAACATAATATAATAACTCTCACAATGCATAAATTTACTGTTGCCACTATACATGTTCATTGGTACGCTCAGTAATATTTGTGTTATTCTCATAATTGTACAGAGAATGGCTAACTACGTGTGACAGGTATATGGATATACTCTACAACTGGAATGTATATTGTGGGAGAGATCAAAAGTAATAAATGACCTTCACGTGACTGATGTTAGAACATACATATATGTTAAAGAATTATGAGGCAGGCATTGCCATATGTTTATAAAGGAAAGAATAATGTAGGATTTAAGGCAGTGGGCATGCCTTTGACAATCTGGGCATATTGACATGACAAGTTTCAAAACTTCGAATGTTCTAATATCGAACCTTATACAGCGAAAGCTGAAAATATCGAAGCAACAGAAAACCACATTTTTTCCTAGGGAAAAAATTTGCTTGTCCATTTCTGTTGCTTTGGTATTTTCAGCGCTGTGGTGGAAAGTTATGGGTCAGGTTCAGGTAAGTGTGCGAATGAGTGTGGGTTAGGGTAGTTAGGTTTAGGGTGTGGGTTAGGTATGTGTGGGATTGTGTGAACTTGAGGGTTAGGGCATGTTAGGTGAGTTAGGGTTAGGGCACAGGTTAGGTATAATGCGATTGTGTGGGCATGAGGGTTAGGGTGGGTTAGGTGAGTTAGGGTTAGGGTGCGGGTCAGGTAAGTGTACGATTGTGTGGACGTGAGGGTTAGGGCAGGGTAGGTGAATTAGGGTTAGTGTGCGGGTGAGGTGAGTGTGCGATAGTGACAGACCTTACGGTTAGGGTTTGGGTTAAGGTAAGTGGATAGTTAGTGGTGTGTGTATAGTTTAGTGTAGAGTTAGGTTTAAGATTTTAGGTGTATGTGTATGGATTGCTGTTTGTTTGGTGTGCTTGTGTTGTGTGTATGTGTTTTGGAACAGCAAATTTTTTCCCTAGGAAACAATTCACTGTTCTGTATGTTCGATGTTTTCAGCTTTCGCTGAATCGAGTTCGATATTAGAACATTCAAAGTTTTGAAACTTCGATGTTCTAATATAGACCCATTGAGAATAATCACAGTCGCCTGTGAAATCATAACAATAGTGTCATTAAGTGATGCAAAAAGGCCTTTTTTAAGCAGCTTATGTGTTGTGAATGTTACAAAGTTAGGGACTGTACCCGCAAGCTGTGTACGTTTGTAATCAAATACAAAAGGACCTGACACATAACACAGATGTGTCACAATGACCACAATATAAACCGAATTATGATCTGCCATCCAAATTAGCATTTCTATAAGTATAGCATTTGACATACACACATACATGCCCAATGAGTCATGCTAAGGTGGCATATTTGAGCATGTACATAATTCAAAGTAAAAGTCAAGTGTAGCATTTGACATACACACATACATGCCCAATGAGCCATGCTAAGGTGGCATATTTGAGCATGTACATAATTCAAAGTAAAAGTCAAGTGTAGTGCATTCCCTGACAAATGGGTTGTGCTTCTAAATATCATGATGTATATCAATATACCTAGGATGCATTTTTGTGCATATTACAAATGTATAGGTAGCCCGCACAAGACATGGGTAAAATAAAAGTATACACCAGTGGTGTGCTGTTAATACATTAGATAATGGACAAATGTAGCAGACTACAATTAATGATGCATATGTGTTACTGCAATCAATGATATGTCATATGTAAGTGCCACAACTGATATGCTGACTGGATAAAAATGTTATAAAGTACAGGTGTGAATGTAGTATATTGTAATGTCGATCTAGCCCTAACATGAACCTTGTTAAAAACAATAGTAATAAGTTCATGGCAATGCATTAACAACATGCAACAAACCCAGTTAAAGTGCCAATGTGTATTAGTAATTTATAGTAGATTAAATTGCACATATAGCAAATGTGCTCAGCCCTGTGACAAATGCTGTTACCCTTTGGTTGTAAGTCACTAAATCCATTGCACAGATGTTGGCAAAGCCAAAATCTCAGATGCTAATTCAATTAAGTCTTACTAAAGAATGACAAATCACAGCACATATCTCACAACATTCATTACTTAAAGGTCTCTGCTAAATTGTGCACATTCTACTACATCATTATACTGGGCACCATAACAAGGAATTACAGCAAAAACTGCCATGACAGCAAGTAAACAACACAGAAACACAAAAAAAAAACTCATGATCCATAGATTGATAGATCCATAGACTGTTACTAGGCCAATGACCCAAGGGACCTTTGTACACCTAGATAAGTTGTTCTGAAAGAGTAATGATGTCCTGTATCTAAATAGCACACTAAGGGCCAAGAATTTATAAGCTAACTCTGTCCATAAGGGACACGGATACCAGACCTGGTGTAAATTCCCTGTTCTCCATCCGCTGGTCAAGGTTGTGCATAAACTGGGTAATAGATGGACTCAGCTTGGATGGGAAGCCTGTTCCACAGTAGGAGCAGTGTCTGGGACACATATCTGTCTCTCCAGCATGTTTTGTTCAAGTCGTAAGCACAATTCATGTCCCTAGACCTTGTATTTCTGGTACTGTTTGACTTATGAATATGTATGAGATTCATATGTGTGGGTTCTGTGGATGCCTTCTAAGCCAGGCATAGATCACCCCTCAGCAATCTATAGGAGACTGAATAGAGGGAAAGGACTTTAAGGTGCTCTGCACAAGGCAGGTTTGTTATAGCTTGTATTCTTTTTGTAAGGAACCTCCGAGTTTGCTGTAGTTGCTGCATATACCCGGTCAGGTACATAGCAAAGGGAGCATTGTATTCTATGATTGGTCTGATAAGGGAGGAGTGGAATGGAATAATGACCTCTTTGAACCTAGATGTCTCGCCGTTATTTATAAGTTGTGCAACATAAAAGGATTTCCTCACCATTGTGGCCACATGGTGTTCGAAGGTAAGACTACCGTCTATGTGCATACCCAGATTCCTGACCACTGGGTCAGCTCTTAGGGGTGTATTATCAGTATGGCAATTATCCAGGACTGCAAACTTCAAAAGGGTACAATGATGCATTTGTTAGCACTTAATTTAAGACCATAGCTTTGGCACCATTTGTTTGTCAGAGATAGATCTTCTTGAAGAATGTTAGTGTCTGCAGGGGTGTTGATGATAACCCCCAACTTGCTATCATTTGCAAACTTAGTCAGCCATAAAGCTTCAACATTTGCTTCCATTTCAGAAAAATAGATGCTAAAAGGAGCTAGCCCAGTACTAAGTCCTGGGAGACTATGGTAGTGACTGGCCTCTTGGTGTAGTTGGCCTCACCTATTTTAACCTCCTGGGTCCTATCAGTTAGTGACCTGTCTATCTAGTGGGTGAAGGGTTTATATCTAAATTAGTGAGCTTGTCTGTGATGCCTGATTGGAGTATTGACAGAGGCCAATGTACATTTTCTGTTGTCCTTGCAGAATGGCATACAGCAATAAATGTTTATAACCATCATGTCCTATAAATTTCTACAGTGGGAACAAATGAATTACAGTCATATGTAAATGCTTGTTTGAAGACATGCAGTACAGAGCATTATTATTAAAAAATAAGTAATCCCTGTGAGTAAACAACATACTCAGCATTTGCATCTTTCCACAGTTAAACACATGCCAGGACAGATATCAAAAAGTTGCATGAATATCAACCAATGTTAAAAATAGCCATATTGGTCATGTCATGAAGAACACACTTCAAGGGTTTCCATCACTATCGTATTGTGATGAGTATGGTTCCCCTAACATGGATTTCGAGACCTGAAAAAACATGGCCATTTAACTGTGCCATATCTGCATTCTTTGCCTAACCCACTACAGTCTGTCAGAAGTGTTTGACAGACAGATGTTGACAGATTCAATCCTCTTCCAATCATACTGTACATTTTACAGAGCTGTGTATTACCTGTGTGCCACAGGAGATAGTAATAAAGTCTGTCTCACAGATAATGCAATTGAAGGAGGAAGGCTCATGATCATGAAGGACATTTATCCAATGCAAATATGTGTCAGCGAAGAAAATGAGGAAGTCCATTATAAGTGCTTGTTGGCCAGGCCCCTCATTTCTGTCCACATTGTTTTGTACACACACAGTCACACCCATAAACCACAGTCTAGATGCACATATATACTATACAAGTCTGATTAAATCTTCATGTGCCACAGAAGCCCTCTCATCACAAGAATCACAGAACACCTATTTGACTGCCAAAAAATCCCCAGTGTGTTTAAATGTGTGAAAATGGATGGAGATAAGTTGATGTAACTTTGCATGTCACATCAGCACACCGGCATAAAGATGTCTTTTGATGGAACTGAACAGCTACATATGTAAGTCCACAAGCTAACAAAACTATGTCATAACCACTTCTAAGAGAGTACACTTTTGACAGTGTGACATCATTAGTGTGTGGAGAAGATATTTGTGTTAAACGTGGTATTAGGTGAGGGAGTCCTTTCACAATGTTAATGTAGTAGATACAGCATTTATATCAATGGAGTTATATATAACTGACATTTCAGATGCACACACACACACACACATGCAAGTTTAGCATTATCAGATTCAAACTTCCTACCTATGTAGTTGCACCTTCTAGGGAACACAGTTTGAATAGGAAGTGCCACAGGACAAATCTGGCTTCTAATGGTAGAGAGTGTATTTTTGATAGGACAACCTCATCAGTGTGTCACAGAGAAGATGTTTGTGTTAAAAGTGGCACTAGGTGAGGGGTGAGTCCTTTCCCACTATAAATGTTTCACCTGGAAGTAGATACAGCATTTCCGTCAGTGAAGTTCTATTAAAATAACATAATCTAGGGTAGATGGTATGAATCACAATTGCCACAAGTAAAGTCTGACTTTTAAGGGAGTGAGTGCAGCTTTGACTGAATGACCACATCAGTGTGCTGCACAGAAGATGCTTGTAGTAAAGGTAGGTTAAAGTGCAGAAGAAGCTGTCTCCAAAGTTAAAGGCTTTTCCTGCATGGAAGTGGACAAATCACATGTGATGCTGAAGCTCTACATACCTGATACAAGAATCACAAACACATACACGTAGACACACACAATAGTTCGTTACTGACAAATTAAACCACCTACTTAATAAGTTACACGATTTAGATTAGACAGTATGAATTGCAAGTGCCAAAGGAAAAGTCTGACATTAATCTGTGAAAATGCACATTTATAAAAATTAACACATCAATGTTTTGAAGAGCAGATGGTGGGCATCACAGGGTTTATGAAAAATGTATGGGCATCATAAAAGCAATATGCTTGTCACATGTAATTGTACACTGCTCTGATATCTCTGTACTGTCATTCATGTACATTATGCTGGGCCTGTTTCACAGTATGGTGTTTCAATGACAATCAGAATTGTAAAACAGTCAATTGTCACAAAGGTATTCATGACAGTTCATCCCAGGGATGATTGTATGCAAATAGTAACTATTTCTTCTGTCATTGTCAGTTGTACTGGCTCATGACTGGACAATGTGCATTGACAATACAAACAGGCATTTCCAAAATATGGCAGTGCACTGCTGAACAACACAGGTTGATGATGTATGAAAAGGTTACACACTATTGCAACAAAGTTGTAAATGTAAGTGCTGAAATGCAGATATACCTTAATAGACTGAAATGAGTCTAAATCAGTTTGAAAACCAGATACCTTACTTACAACCTTCCATTAGCACATACAGAAGTTGTGCAACTCACTCATATAATTCTTTCTTGTAATATATATATTTTTTTAATTCTGTCCTTGAAGCATACCACTGGCAACCTCATTTCTGTGGCTGATGGCAAAGTATTAGCACATGCGTAATTGTATCTTGAGTTGTTGAACTTAGAACAGGAATTAGCAGTAGTCTATGGTGTTTTATACCAACATTCATGCAAGTATGTAGTATAGGCATACAACAATATATATGAATCTGATGGAATATAAAACACATATGGGTTATTGTTATGTCTCAGGTGTCATGATATACATTTTTGTTATGACAGTTGCAGAACTTCTGTCCTTATATGTATCATACAGGTATATATTGACACAGTCCTCAAATACGGTGACTGATATTGTGGCATGTTGCAATTGTTGTGTAATTGTATGTGTTTAAAAAATGTAATTCAATTCTACATTTGATACATCTATAACAGACGTGTATGTGTCATAATGATATTAGCTCGACCAACGATTTAAATGCAACCTCGTCAATCCTGTCACTTTCGGTGTATATCAGTTATGTGGTCCACATGTCAATATTGTGGTATGGTTTTAAAACATAAACACAACATTGACTCTGCCTCATGGGTTGCAGTTACTTCTGCAAAGATATGAGCATGTTATGAATGGTTATGAAATACATAAGGGAAGATACATATTATTGCTGGTGGAAACATGGCTTTTGGAAACAGTACTGAATGAAGGAGGTTTACTTGAATGAGACGTGATGGAAAGAGAGTGAGATTTGAAGTCAAGGATACACATACAAGCATACAAAAAGAATGGTTTAGGGTTCATTGTTGGACATATTTATGTTTAGTTCTTCTGCATTTTCTAACTCATATACATTCATAAAATCAAATCTGTGACTTTTTCCTAATGCCTCCAAATGTCAAAGATTGTCAAGAAATTTTCAAGTGTAAGGCAGCAGCAACAAACATTAAGATTCAAAAATGTCTAGATCCTTTGAAATTTAATACACTTCAGATGAGCATATTAGCAAGGAAGATGGATTGTTGTTTTGGAAAGAGCAACACCTCCTGATAGTATGCATTTGGGGTCATAATTTGTGCAGCAGTAGGCAATCTGTACCCTTAAGAATCATATAATCTACAAGTTGTGGCCATTTCAATATGTACTCAGAAAAGAAGTACTATATTCAAGCAAGTGATGCAAGACCACATACAAGGTCTTATCAGATTTTCTACTAGCCTTTACCAGTTACTAATGGCTTTGTCCTGCTCCATGGTGTACAGATGTTTATGAATAGCACCAGTCATTTTATTGGCATGCAGACTATACTGTGTTCAGAAGAAAGTCTACTTTGGTAATATTCATTTACTAACTTGCACTGAAAGTACTTTGATTTAATGGGTTTGACTGTATCTGGCCATGTGAGTTTTTTTTTTCTTTATGTAATTCCATCTTTTGATTTCTGTGAGAGGCCCTCTTTTATGCAGCACTTAGGTTACATTTGAATAAATAGTGTATTTCCTATTTATATTCAGATTCAGAACTGCTGTTTGAAGCCACATTGAACCTAGATTCAATGACTTACCTAATATCTTTATTTTCTTGTGGTCACAAAAATCTGAGATGTGATAAATGCTATGGTGAAGCAACACAATATTTATGCAACAGCTTCACGTGTAAATCAATAAGACTACTACAATATTTTTTTGTATGCAAAACTCTTGGGGTTGGAATGAAGAGAATGTATAACATGTTATATGAAAAAATGGCATTTGAAGGGATGTCTAAGTATTATTTCCTTAGTAATTAAAACTTAACTTCAGCTAGTATAATTCCAGTTATATGCACTACAGGTGTGCTTCCTTTCTGAGGAAAGAATTATTAAAAAATGTGTGTGTTAAGGGGAAAAGACCTGTACATAGCATAAAATATAGTGCAATGCTTTCCTGCAATGAATGCATTGCTGTTTGTATGTTATTTTCTGGTTTACATACTGTGATATGGGTCAGAAAGGCATTGTAGCCTTTGTAAATCAATAGAGGATAAGCACTGTTGGGGAAATGATAAAGCCTCAGTTCAGCATCATTCAGAAAATGTGAAGTACACAACAAAATGGCACATTCTAAAGAAAGATAAAGATGCAGAAATGTCATTGGCAGATGAAATGATTTCCCTGCAGAATATAAGCTATCAAAATGGACAGAGTAATTAAAATAAAAGATGGCCAAATAGTAGTTTTTGTAAACTGTAGGGAAAAAAGGGGGCTATAGATTAAAAGCACTTCACAATTTATCCATTATGTTGTGTAATTTGTTGCAAAAAAATGCACATTCTGATCAGAAGGACACATAGACAGAGAAATCATACAGAGAGGAAGCAGATAGAAGAAAGAGACTTCTTGCAGAAGCTTTGTAGTTAAAATGGGTGGCATAATTCAAAAATATGTAGAACAGACAATCATTTTTGTGGATGAGGAAAACGTGGGCCATTGATGAAGAGACCTATTCAGTGTTATCTATCAACAAATTCACTGTTTCAAAAGATATTATATGTACATCGGTTACAAGATATATCAAGAGCTGTCTAGATGTAATCAGGAATCTGTAACAGAAGTCCTACTTATTGTGTGAACCCAGCATGGCCGTGACACTTTCTTATGTCTTCTCTTAAAGGGTTTTCTTCTATTAACTAGTGGGTTTGCAGGCCAGGTCTAAATACCATTGCAATATCTGGTACAAAATGATCCTATGTCTGGAGATTAAATGTGTTCATATTAGAAGAAAGCACAAACTCTAACGGGACTGTGACTTACTATATTCCAAAGATACTTAGAAATAATAGCTCTTTACAGAACTGTCTGTCATTTCTGTGGAGCAAATCAAAGGCAGTCTTAGAGGTGTCATGACAGAATGATAGTATGTAATGAAAAACTAAGTGCTGAGCAGGAAATATAACAGAAATGAGCATGTGAAACTTCTGTGAATGGAAGCTTCATGGATTAAGTCAAAAGTTGCTGAAAATTCAATATGATGAAGTCGGATTTTTTCCTTTATGGTTAAGATTTTTTTTTCTGCATTTCTACATTTGGCCATTTTAAAGATTATGTCACCTTGCTTGTAATCTTAAAGGAAAAAAACAACAGTTGTCACAGATGCATCTAAGTCTGACTATAGCCACCCCTGGGTAATATAGGTTCATAGGGGCATACTAGGCTGTATTAGAACAGTCCAAACATTGTTTCATAATAGTCTTGGTTTTATTACTCACTATCATGCTATCATCTGAAATTTGGAATTATAAGTCTTTGCAAACTGTCTCCAATTTGTTTCTAGGGCAGGTGGATGACATTGATGGCATCACTAAGCTGTAGAGCGGTAGACAGTGATAGCATTTACACACCAAATAAACTTTGACTATACTGTTTCCATTAGAGTATTTCAAGTTTTTTAAGGGTTTCTCCAATATGTCTGTCTGTTAGAGATACAGATAGTAATATGTCATCAATACATAATCATCAATGCCATTTTCAAAGAATATAAGCTGCATTTTTTTAAATGCAGTAAGAATCATTTATTATTGAATTATTACTGCACTATATCCATTGCAGATGTAAATTGTTACTTATTCATAGTAGTATTTGCTGCTAGGATAAAAGTGATGTCCAGTCATTCCCCTACCACAGATTCCCATACTAGTATAAGTGCTAAGGCACAACTACCTGTTGCTCACTCCCACCCCCACCCCCAATCCCCATACTAATTTAGGTGCCATTATAGCACAAGTATGATATCTCTGGTGGCTGGTTAGTAACCCCCAATCCCTGTACTGTTGCAGATGTGGTTACAGCACGTCTAGTATCACTGCAGACTAGTAGTTTCATCACCGTTCTTTCACCATACTAGGTTAAGTACCATTAATGCATGTGTAGTATCACTGTTGAATAGTGTTTTCCTCACCTTTCTGTCACCATACTAGGTTAAGTACCATTAATGCATGTGTAGTATCCCTGCTAACTAGTGTTTTCCTCACCTTTCTGTCACCATACTAGGTTAACTACCATTAATGCATGTGTAGTATCCCTGCTGACTAGTGTTTCCCACACCTTTCTGTCACCATACTAGGTTAAGTGTCATTAATGCATGTGTAGTATCCCTGCTGACTAGTGTTTTCCTCACCTTTCTGTCACCATACTAGGTTAAGTGTCATTAATGCACATGTGTAGTATCCCTGCTGACTAGTGTTTTCCTCACCTTTCTGTCACCATACTAGGTTAAGTACCATTAAGGCACATGTGTAGTATCCCTGCTGACTAGTGTTTTCCTCACCTTTCTGTCACCATACTAGGTTAAGTACCATTAATGCATGTGTAGTATCCCTGCTGACTAGTGTTTTCCTCACCTTTCTGTCACCATACTAGGTTAAGTGTCATTAATGCATGTGTAGTATCCCTGCTGACTAGTGTTTCCCTCACCTTTCTGTCACCATACTAGGTTAAGTACCATTAAGGCACATGTGTAGTATCCCTGCTGACTAGTGTTTTCCTCACCTTTCTGTCACCATACTAGGTTAAGTGTCATTAATGCATGTGTAGTATCCCTGCTGACTAGTGTTTTCCTCACCTTTCTGTCACCATACTAGGTTAAGTGTCATTAATGCATGTGTAGTATCCCTGCTGACTAGTGTTTTCCTCACCTTTCTGTCACCATACTAGGTTAAGTACCATTAATGCATGTGTAGTATCCCTGCTGACTAGTGTTTCCCGCACCTTTCTGTCACCATACTAGGTTAAGTGTCATTAATGCATGTGTAGTATCCCTGCTGACTAGTGTTTTCCTCACCTTTCTGTCACCATACTAGGTTAAGTGTCATTAATGCATGTGTAGTATCCCTGCTGACTAGTGTTTTCCTCACCTTTCTGTCACCATACTAGGTTAAGTGTCATTAATGCATGTGTAGTATCCCTGCTGACTAGTGTTTCCCTCACCTTTCTGTCACCATACTAGGTTAAGTACCATTAAGGCACATGTGTAGTATCCCTGCTGACTAGTGTTTCCTGCACCTTTCTGTCACCATACTAGGTTAAGTGTCATTAATGCATGTGTAGTATCCCTGCTGACTAGTGTTTCCCTCACCTTTCTGTCACCATACTAGGTTAAGTGTCATTAATGCATGTGTAGTATCCCTGCTGACTAGTGTTTTCCTCACCTTTCTGTCACCATACTAGGTTAAGTACCATTAATGCATGTGTAGTATCCCTGTTGACTAGTGTTTTCCTCACCTTTCTGTCACCATACTAGGTTAAGTGTCATTAATGCATGTGTAGTATCCCTGCTGACTAGTATTTCTCTCACCTTTCTGTCACCATACTAGGTTAAGTGTCATTAATGCATGTGTAGTATCCCTGCTGACTAGTGTTTCCCTCACCTTTCTGTCACCATACTAGGTTAAGTACCATTAATGCATGTGTAGTATCCCTGCTGACTAGTGTTTTCCTCACCTTTCAGTCACCATACTAGGTTAAGTGTCATTAATGCATGTGTAGTATCCCTGCTGACTAGTGTTTCTCTCACCTTTCTGTCACCATACTAGGTTAAGTGTCATTAATGCATGTGTAGTATCCCTGCTGACTAGTGTTTCCCTCACCTTTCTGTCACCATACTAGGTTAAGTACCATTAAGGTGCATGTGTAATATCCTTAGTGATTAATAGCCCCCTTATCCCCATAGTGCTGTAGATGCCATTATGGCATAAATGTAGTATCTTTGGTTGCTGGCTATTCCTTCACCCCTTACCCCCACACTGATTTTATATGCCGGTAAATTAATATGACCATGTGATTCTGGTCAAGTTGCTCTACACATCTAAGTAATTTCATGAATCACTCTGGACATAGATGCCTTCCTGCAGATGGTTCTCGGATAGACAGCTCGTGTGTGTGTGTGTGTGTGTGTGTGTGTGTGTGTGTGTGTGTGTGTGTGTGTGTGTGTGTGTGTGTGTGTGTGTGTGTGTGTGTGTGTGTGTGTGTGTGTGTGTGTGTGTGTGTGTGTGTGTGTGTGTGTGTGTGTGTAATTTCATTCATGTTAGATGGGCTGATTTTTTTGTTTATTATTACAGGGACCACTGATCCTTTTTTGCATGTCATTTACTTTCTAGCTATTCCTACACTACCTTACTTCCTGTTTATGGGGTTATCTTTTAGATGTCTTTTATTTTTTTATGATTAAGTAAAAGCAATGTCTTTCAACTTCTCCCATTAGGGGTTGCCACAGTGGATCACCAGACCACAGATTGATTGGCAGTGGGATTTTTACGGTATCAAGTTGCCAGCCTGGCACCCATCCTCACAGAAGGCACACACATACACACAAGCACCTACCTGCATGTCCTTAAAACTCACAAACCCACAGGGAAGACAAGCAGACTCCACACAAAAGTCACTCCAGCCAAGAATCAAACTAGAGAAGCTCTTGCTGTGACCACCACAGCTTATTGTTGAGTTTTATCTTTTACTATTGTACAATTAACTTCATTTTTATTATTACTGCATTTTGTACAGATTTAATAATTTATGACTGGAGTGTGTATGTATAATGTATTTCTTGTGCTGGGTGTTTTTTTTTTTTCTTAATTAATTTACTGTTTTTTTTTTTCTGTTTTTTGTGCACTTCTATGTATGATAATTTCCTCCTACCAAATGAGATTTCACAATTGTGGCAGTTTGTTGGATTTTGAAATTTGTGAAAGAAAAGGGATCTCTGACTGAATATAAAGTCTAGGGGCCTGCACTAATGTTTCCAATGTGCTAGAAGAGACTTTATGCACAATCAGCTAGCCATCTGAGTGGTCAGTGTCCCTTGCTTATTTGCTAAGCATAGATAGACTGGAATACAAAACTCCAGAGCCACCTACTTAGGCTCCGGAGCAAGCCCTTGAGATAAGAAGGCCAGCAAAGCCTTATCCCAGGACTTCCACCTGGAGCTTGATGTCTGAATATATCTCTGCAGCTCTATACTCTATATTGGAGGCTGATTGCAGTATCTGCATGGGTGTATCAGTTGATGGTCATACGTGTGAGTCACCTGTTCTACACACATACAGGAATGTGCAGATGTCAAGGCTACCTGAGAATAATGTATGCAGGGAATGATTAAAGGATGTACTAGGCCTCATAATTCCAGCTGAGTGCTCTGACTCTTTCTTTTGTGGTAAATGGCTAAATAGAATCCCACCCCCAACATTCTCTCAACCAATAGGAATCAAGTTTCTATAATATACACCTGTTATGTTTTTTACGTAGTTAGCATGACAAATACAAGGAGAACAGTGAAAGAAATATGACACAACAAAAGAATTGGAAAAAATGAGAAAGGTTTAAACTATGTGTAATTTAAATAAATGCAGGTAATAAAATTAGTGTTTGTGCATTTGTGTTAAAAGAGTCATGTAAAACTGTTGCATAGAAATTATGTTTGATAACATAAACTGCCTCTAATTGCAGTATTAGAGACAAGAGCTTAAGTAGAAAAAACAAAATCTCATCTCAAATTATACTGTATTCCTACAGAGTACATGATATCAGTTGTTCATTTGTCAAAAAACTTCAGTAAATAGAAGATCTGGTCTCCGTATATATATATATATATATATATATATGTGTGTGTAATGTTCAGACCTCTTTTCAATAGAAACATTTTACAAAACAGAATTTATTTTGACTTTTATTTCCTTTGCACAGCTTGGATCAGATGTGTACTTTGATTTCTTTTATTCACAATGGGGTTCCTGAAAGAGTTATATTAAGGCATTTGACACATCAGAGTTTATTTAGGATTTCCATCAGTTCCTGGGAGAAAAGCAATCAGAAAGAGACATGCCTCTTGAAGAACAGTGGAGACAGGTTTGTCTCAGAGGCTAGACAAACATCTATGAATATTTTTTTATTCCAATCTCCAAAGTTCAAACAACACGCTTGTCATGTTGCATCTTGTTATATTTCAGCTGTTTACGCACAAGTGAACTTGTTGAACAAAACAGTTATGACTGTTACACCCTGTACTTTGTTCAGTCTAAATCCATTACTATTACAAGTTTTTATCTGTTCATTCCTGTAATAAATGATTTTTTGGGAAGTTCTCACTCTACAGGCAGTTGCTAATGTCTTTTTCTAATACATCTCATTCATATTGGATGGTGTAAGTCTCTCTGTTAACTTGTCAACAGAGGTAGCCGCAAAATACCTACCTCTTGTTCTCTTTGTTCTATTGGCAACATACTTTTTGTTTAATTCTACTTCAGTCTGTATCCTGGTCTAATTTTTAAATTTGTAAATATTAAATGATACTTCCAAACTCAACATCTAGTCATTGACTGTGACCTCATCTGAATTCCAATGAAAAGGAAGGTAACCATTTGAAATTTCCAGACCCACTAGAACAAGGCCCAAACCATTGAGGCTGAATAGCTGTATATCCAGACTTACATAATCTCAGCCCAAAATTGCCAAATTATTCTCGTTTCTCTTTTTTCCAAGGTATAGCTATCTCTGATCTGATACATATAAGTTCAGAGGGTATGGAAGGCTTTACCTTCACATCAGGGCAGAGTGTAGGGGGGTCCTTGCGCCCAGCAAAAAAGAAGTTTAAAGGAAAACATTTTTGAGTTTTGCTCTTCTCCTGGACTTTCAATCCTTTTTTTTTTTTATTGTCAGCATTTTGTGTGCCAACATTTCAGTAGAGAGCCTCCCAGGAGTCTTGTATCACATGGTCTAATTACAGGCAAACAAAGATTGCAAGTATTAGAAATGATGGACCTTGTGACTATTGTTGCAGCCTCAATTTTACTTATCTGCAAATCTTATGGCTTGCAAAATTTATGAGTGGAATTGCTACTTAGGTACTTCACTTTAATGGTAGCCATATCATCCAGTTTCACACTTTCACTTTGTACCACTGATGTCCACCATGTTTTTTTCTAAATGGGATGAATTCCTGTGATCACCCTGAGAGCAAACACCTGCTGCAATTTCAAGGCCTCAGAGTTTAGTCTGCTGATAAAAAGACAATTTATGTTTTCATAGATTGCTAGTGCAGCATGAAGAGATATGTCCGCTGTACCTATTCTCCATAAACCTGGACATAACATAAAATTGTTACTTTCTGTTTACAAATATACACAATTTCAAGGGTGTGCAAACCTCATTATTTAGAGAACAACAGCATGTCCTAACATAACAATACATATGTTATACAGGAGTTCGCCCACTAAACGTGTTGGACAGGTTAGAGAGGAAAACAAAAAGGATGCTTCATGCTCATAAAATAATTTATAAAAATCAGTACATACCAAGATTATACATTCCCCGTTCTGAAGGAGGTATGGGCCTCCATGAAATTGATTACAGGTATAGATCTGTAATTGTGGGACTGCATACATATCTGCTGACCTCACAAGACCCAATCATAGTAAAGGTTTGAAACACGAGGGGAATAAATCTATGATGACTTCCCTTCTTAGTCTAGCAGAAGCAGATCGGCATCAAGCGGACATGGAAATCAAACCAGAAGTAGATAAAAATCAGGTAGCAACTGAATGTGCCAAAAAATGAAAGAAACAATATAAGGTGAAGGATCAGACCTGAAGACAGGAAATGTGGAAAATACATAAATATAGTTGCAAGTACAGGAAAATCTTGGAACAACCTCATGTTGATCAGCATCGGATGTAGGAATGGTTAAGAAGAGATGGATTTCAAACCAAAAGATAAAAGGGTAATATTAGCGGCCGAAGATTATGGGTTGCATATATGTAGGTTTACAAAGCCCATTGAACATGTGGGAGAAACAGACAAATGTCAATTTTGTAAAACCAAATTGGACAAGGTCACACATCTCATTGCTGGTTGTGACATACTAATGGGAGAAGGACTGTATACTGAAAGGCATAATAATGTGGCAAGACTCTTGCACTGGGGATTGTGCAAACATTATGGTATTGAGGTAGCTGAAAAACACTGGAAACATGAGCCACAAAGCATCACAGAAAATAATGAAGTTTATATTACACGGGATCACCCAATACCAACAAAGATAGAAGCGGGAAAACCAGATATAGTGGTCCATGAAAAAAAGACAAAAGTAGCATTGATCATTGAAATCTCTTCTCCCAGTGACTACAGTGTCTTGCATACTGAGAGACGCAAAGTCATAAAATCTCAGGATTTGCAGGCAGAAATGAGAGGAATGTGGAAAAAGACACCCACACAGATCCCATTGCAGGAGCAATGGGTCTTATAAAAAAGAATCTACAATCATATTTAGATATATTACCAATACATAGTAAGACATTGTCCTGTTCGATTCTCAGCTAGAGTGTACCTTCATTGAAGGTTGTGTGTCAGGGCTGGCAACTTGGCATGTAAAAATTTACTGCCAATCATTAGCAGACCAGAGTTCCGCTGTGGTGACCCCTAACTGCAAAAAGCCGAAAGACACAACAACCAATACATGTAACTCCATACAAATTGCAGAAGGAGTTATTACTGTGCACATTGCAGATGCTGCAAAGAAGCACATCTGGCTAATATCAAAGATTGAAATAATACTACTTTCATGAACTTTAATCATACTTTGATTTAGGAATGGGGTACATTACCATCATGTTATTAGAACCCCAAAAGATTTGGAGAAATTAAAAAGATTGTTAACACAGCAAAATAAATCAAATGAGCTACTGGTTTGAAGGAAGCTATCAGATGATGTCCCGCATTTTATAGCAGGTTCCACCATTAGATTTGTCTTTTCCTAACAAATTGCAGCTTGTCTATAAGAAGTGTTTGCATAATGTCATACCTAATAGTGATGTTCTTAAGGATTGCCATGTTTCTAAATCTGCTAAAAGGAAACATGAAGAGGAAGCTGTCCAATAAAAAGAGAGTATTTTCTCCTAGTAAGAGGGATTCACCCTTATATCTGAAACTGTCACTTGCTGCAAGAAATTATTTTTCAAGTATTGAGCAGTTTGGTTCCATATGTTCAGATATCATCTTTAGTCAGGGTACAGCCTAAGCTAATGTAGGGTTGATATAATGCTAGAGGCTTTAGAAAATGAGTCTTCATCATGTACCCTCTACAAAAAGAAGCTAACTGTAAACCTAACAGTAATAACCAGACATCTCTAATGTGGAAGCTGGACTACCTATCTGTATTGCCCTCATCTATAGTTGTTTTATTTATTATTTTAACATATGTTTACTTGGAAAGTCTGTCTTGGAATGAGCCAATTTTCAGCAGAGGCCTGGGGAGAAACACTCCATATGCATGTCTTTATAAAATGGGAAGAAACCGGAGCACCCAGAGGAAACCCACACAAACACAGGGAGGACATGCAGACTCCGCACCGAAGGAACCCAGCTGAGTATCAATCCAGGGAACCTCTTGCTGTGAGGCAACAATACTAACTGCTACGCCACTGCGCTGTCCAAGTTGTTTACAAAGCAATAATTAGAAACAATGGAGAATAATTTATATATAATGCAGCTTAGGATTAGGCTGATCACTTGTAATGTAGTTTTTCATAAAAATAATTTGTTACTGAGAATGAGAGGAGATGAAAGAAAAGCTGCTTCATTCAAACTTTGTCAAAATAACCAATGATGTCACATGGCAAATTATTTATGACATTTGAAAATACTTTTTAATCAGCTAATTAAAAACAAAATAAACAGCTTACTGAGTAGTTATGTCATACTGTACTATGCCAGAAGTTATATAGACCAATTTCAAACAGTTATACTGTCAGAAATATGGCTGACCTGGAAGTTTAAAAGTGCATAAAGTTCTTGTCAGTCATACATGGGAAATACATAACTCCAAGTTTGTAGAAGTAATTATCAGTCAGTTTTGTGGTATAGACAGCTGAAGCCCTGAATATGACACAGGTGACCTAGGATTAATTAAGAGTCAAGGTGCTGAGAGAAACATGCTATTTGCCTATCCTGGGCAAAAGAGCAGATGCAGATTGCCTGGTCTACCATTTTGCTAACTCCTTATCTGAAATGGAAGCACTGGGCAGGGCATTTACTCTACGTTTATTTACTTGGCTGCCCCAACGTACAATGTGTTCTAAGCAGTGTGTGTGAGATTGTATATTGTTCCACAGAAGGGGATTACAAAGCAGGTCCTCATTCAGGTAAGCACGCATATCATGAGCTTTAGATCCAACAACTACCTAGGTCATGGGAAGACAGGTAGTTGTTTGTGAGTGGGAGTTAAAAGGAAAATATAAAGGACCAGTGCAGTTAGATTTTGTTTTAGGATAAACACATGTTTGATCACTGATTAGTGTTCACCCCACACTCAAACCATGGTTAGTTTAAAACATATTATG
This sequence comes from Protopterus annectens, assembly GCF_019279795.1. Classification (NCBI taxonomy): domain Eukaryota; kingdom Metazoa; phylum Chordata; order Ceratodontiformes; family Protopteridae; genus Protopterus; species Protopterus annectens. The sequence continues at coordinate 1,620,678,064 of NC_056726.1, forward strand.
CTATATCAAATACTGAAACCACTGCTGTTTCACATGCTTTGTCAGTAGTATTAGAATATAGCATGGATGAACCAAGGAATAGGAAAAAATATTAAAACCATCTGGAAGTCTTTACCTGGCGATGTTAATGTTTACAAAGTCACATGAGAAAAACATAGTTTGTGCATAGAAGATCGAGAAACATAATGAATAGAAAAATACTGCAAGAGGCAAATGAGGATTTCCTGAGTAATAGAACAAAGGCAACCAACGGTGTGCCTCTTGTTCATAATAGACTGGATGATAATGGCCCTGATGTATATTTGTCATCAGAGGTGATTATAGATGTAAAGGAATGATACACGAGTAATTCAAGTAGTATAGTGTACTTGGCGACCTGTGATAACCCCCACATTTGGTGAGCCATGAGTCAGCTATATCTATTATTTATTTTTCTATTGACATCACTTTACTGGGAAGGTCTACTGGGTCAAAAGAGCCCATTTTCATTGGAGACCCGGGAGAAAAGCTCCACACACAAAAAAAAAAAAATACAATAACAAATGCAATAACAAAGTAAACAACAACATTCTTTTACAAAAATTGGTTAAGAGTTTACAGGAAATTTTGAGCAAGTAAAAATCAATTAAACATATTTGACTATAGAAATATATGAGTGATATATGCAGAAGTTGGATTGGAAGAGGTTAGAGTAGAGAAGAAAAGTTGTGAAGAAAGCAAGCAAGAGTAGATATTAGGGATAGCAATAAGTTAGCTAGAGAAGAGGTAAATTCGAACAGTTATAGGGTATACATAGGTTATTTGAGGAGACTTTATTTTATGGGAGTAAATATGAAATTGAGAAGTTGAGAGTGAGAGTGAGGTTATGGAAGGCGGAGGCTTGGTACAAGTGCAGATCCAGTTAGAGAGATATGTTTGCAGTGATGTTTTGAAAGAAGCATGGCTTAGAGTGGTCTGAATTGCTAGGGGAAGGGCATTCCAAGCTTTGGCTACAAGCCATTACTAAAGTAGTTGACCAGCATTTAGACTGGGCTTATGAGTTTATAAGAGCTGTAGGTTTTCAGGTCTGAGAGATCTTTTGAGACATTGGTGGGTGAATAGTGAGTTTAGGGCCCTGTCTGTATGTATAGGTTGAATTTTAGGTTATCACCAATTATTACTCCTAGCAGTTTGGTGTGGCTGACAACTTCAGTCTTAGCCTTGCTTTGTGACAATATGGTGAAGTGTGATTTGTTGAAAGAGGTGCCTTTTTAGGGGTAAATACAATAAGCTTAGTTTTTGTTAGGATTTATTGACAGATGGTTATTGTATAGCTAGGACTCTACAGATTGAAATGCAGCTTATGTGATTTTTAGAAGGTCTGATGTAGTGTCTGCAGAGCATATGATAGTGGAGTTATTTGCATATTGAATAAGTGACCCTTGGGTGAGGGAAGAGTGAAGGTTATTAATAAATATACTGAAAAGGAGTAGTCCTAAGATGGAGCTTTGGGGAATGCCGGTGGAATTGGGAAGATATGGTGAAAGATATTTTTGCCATTTAACTGCCTGTTCCTTGTCTGACAAGTAACTTGAAAACCAGTTAAAAGAGGGGGTAGATAGACCAGTAAGTGAGAGTTGGGTAAGAAGAAAGGAATGAGATTGTATCAAAGGCTTTGGATATGTCAAGAAACAGTGAAGATACAATTTTACCAGAGCCGTGGGCTTTGTTGACAATGTCCATAAAGAATATTAAGGCTGTTGTGATACTGTGGCCTGGTCTAAATCTGTGTTGAGTTGAAGATAGGATCTGATTATCAAGTAGAAAGTGTATAAGTTGCATATGAATGTATTTTTCAAGACGTTTAGGGATAGGACATAGGCTAGCTATAGGATGGAAGTTTGAAATATCATTTGAGCTACCACTTTATGTAGGGGTAGAATAACAGCTTGTTTCCAAAGTTTTGTAATGTAAGATTCTTGGATGGATCTACTAATGAGTATACTAATAGGGTAGGCAATGGCTTGTGTGGCAAGTTTTAGGTATTCGGTGGGTATCATGTCAGCTGCGTTGCAGCTGGGTTTTAGTTTGAGTAGTTGTCTCTTTATAGTAGAAGTTAAGACTGAGGTGAGTGAGAATGTGGGTATGGCATTTATAGTTTGGCTATGTGAATGAGATGCTGAAGGGAAGTGCGACTGGGAGAAATGCGATAGTGTGGCTAGCCCAGTAGATGAAATTTGTAGTGACAATTTATTTATTTTTATTTTTTTTTATTTTATATTTGTTGACCGGGCTAGTCTAGCTGGATATATGTCCATTTTCAGTAGAGGCCCGGGGAGAAAAGCTCCATTGATTATTATTTAAAAAGAGATAGGTAATGCAAGGTTAGAATTTATAAACAGAAGTAGATAATACAAGTTATTACAGGTATTATGATAGGAGCAAAAACCAAAACGTGTAATAAATTTTTTTTTTTTTTTTTTTTTTTTTTTTTTGTGGATTACAATAGTCATACAGTATATATGTGAAAACATATATCTGCATAGATGTTATGAAAGGAAAAGCTATCAAGGAAACAGGGAGAAGAGAAAAAAGAATTATGGAAGAAGAAAAGAGAGAGAGAAAGAAGGAAAGTTAATCTGGGTTAGTGCAGGAGCGCGGCCAGTGTTTATTGAGATACATTTTCAGTTGTCTTTTGAAAAGTGGGAGAGAGGTCAAAGATGAGATATCAGAGGGTAGTCTGTTTCATATTTTTCCAACAGAGTTGGAAAAGAGGCAGTCACCTGCAGAGTTATTGGGTTTAGTAGTATTGATCAGTAGTTTGTTTGAAGAACGTAGATGTTTCAGGTTATTGTATGGTGAAATGAGGTTAGAGAGTATTGGTGTTTTAGTAGGTTGGTATAGGATCATGTGAGCTATTAAGAGCTGTTGAAGTATGAGCTGGTTAGGAAGTTCAAGCCAACCTAGTTGTCTCAGATTCAGGCAGTGATGAGTTCTAAAAGGGATCCTGTAGCAAATCGAGCAATATTATAGTAAGATGTTGCTAGTTTCTTGAGGTTGTTTTTGGAGAGATTAGTGTATATGGGGGAAGCATAGAGAAGAGTAGAGATTAGGTGAGATCTGGCTATGGTGGTCTTTGCCACAGGTGTAAGGAAGGGTTTGATTCTGTATAGGGATCCTATTTTTTTATTAGCTAATTTTATTGTGCTGTTGATGTGAGAGTCAAAGTTGAGATTATTGTCAATAGTTATTCCTAATAATTTTGTGGTTGAGTCAGGAGAAATGAGAGTACCGTCAGTGGAAGTGAGAGTGAAGTTTAGTGGGGTGGACTTACGGGTAGGTGAGAAGAGTAACAGTTTGGTTTTCTTGGGGTTAAGGAGTAGGCAGCGGTGTGAGAACCATTGTTCTACAGTGATAAAAGCTTTTTGGGTAAGAGACTGGAGTTCAGTTTGAGAGGTAGCTGTGCAGATTATAGTAGAATCATCTGCATATTGTATGCAGGTAGTGTTTGGGATAGCTGATTGCAGGTCATTAATAAAGATAGAAAATAGAAGGGGGCCTAGGATAGAGCCTTGAGGTACACCTAAAGAGATAGGAAGGAGATTAGATAGTGAATTTTTCCAGAGTACTGCCTGCTGACGGTTTTCTAGGTAAGATGTAAACCAAGTTAAGGAAGGAGGGTCAAGTGAGAGAGATTTTAGTATGTGCAGAAGAAGTTTATGATTAACCATGTCAAAAGCTTTAGATAAGTCAATGAAGACTGAAGATGATAGATTATTATTGTTGCGTTTACAGTTGATGGAGTTTGTAAAGGAGAGTAAAGCAGTGGTGGTGCTGTGGGAAGGTCTGAATCCATGCTGACAGTTAGCAAGTAGGTTGTTATGGAGAAGGTGGTTAAGTAGTTGTTTATGAATACATTTTTCCATGATTTTTAGCTATAGGTGATAGAAGTGCTATGGGGCGAAAGTTAGAGAAGTCATTGGAGTTCCCCCCTTTGTGTAGTGGGATGATATGAGATATCTTCCAGATAGAAGGGAAAATGCCTTTGTTTATAGATCTATTTATCAGAATAGAAATGGGATAGGCAATGGCTTTAGCTCCTATTTGCAGGAATTCTGCAGGAAGTTTGTCTGTGGAGTGGGTGGTAGGTTTTAGTTTTTGGAGCAGTGATGAGATAAAGGAAGTAGAAACTGGTTGTAAGTGAAGGGAGGGAGGTGGATTTGAAGTAGGTAAGAGTAGCTTAGAGGTGTCGGGAGATAGGTGACTAGCAAGAGTTTGGATAGTATTAGTGAAGAAAGAATTAAAGTCATTAGCTATTTGTGTGGGATTCTCTGGGTTAAAGTCTTGAGGGTTAGGTGTAATAGAATGGCCTGGGGATAGAAGATTATTAATACTGGCCCAGAATTATTTAGGTTCCTTTTTGGAGGTTTGTTGTAATTGAAGGTAATAGTTCTTTTTGTCTGTCAGGATGGCTTTTTTTTGTACTGTTTCTAAGCTCTCTGAAGTTTTGGCGGTCAGTTAGATTGTTAGTGGTACGCCATTTAGCCCAGGATTTATTTCGGAGAATGATTTTTTGCATAGTATTGTTGATCAGCCAGGGTGCTGCTTTAGCTTTAGTTCTGATGGTACGACTTGGGGCATGGTGGTCCAGGATAGATAAGAATTTGGAAGTGAAGTATTCTACTGCTTCATTAAGGGGGAGGTATTTTAGTGTGGACCAATTACATTGTTTTAATTCAGCTTGAAAATGTTCAGAGTTAAATTGCTTTTTTGAATGTAATGTTCTATAAGTGGTAGGTAAAATTAGGTTGGTTTTATGTCTAATGACATAAGTTAGTGAATGGTCAATTAGATCATCTGGAAGGGTACCTGATTGGTAGGTTTGTTGGGGAGTATTAGTAAGAATCCAGTCTAAGGTGGTTTCATTGTTGTTGGTTTTATTAGTTCTGGTAGGGCTATTAATGAGTTGTGTAAAGCCATATTGGTTTATATGGGAGGTGGGGTTTGTACTATTACAGGAATTCCAATCAATATTGAAGTCGCCTAGAACTAATGTTTCTTGAGGGAGGGTGGTGGAGAGCAAACTAAGGATACATTCTAGAGTATTAATGTTATTTCCTGAAGGAAGATATACACAAATGATATTTGTGGCTTTACTAGTGTTGACTTGAAGTTTGGAGTTGATTACTTTGGCATTATTATCTAGGGGAAGATTCAGATTTATAGTACTAATTTGTAATTGTGCTTTGTGGAGAATTGCTACTCCTCCTCCCTTTTTGGCTGTGCGATCACGTCTAATGATATTATACCCAGGTGGGGTAATTTCATTGTCTTTAATGGTAGGTTTTAGCCATGTTTCAGATAAACATAAGATGTCAAATTGGTGGAGTTCTAGAAGGGCATGGACTTCAGTAATTTTATTACAAATGCTTTGTATATTGAGATGAGATATAGAGAGAGAGTCGGTAAGTGTGGTAGATGATAGAGAAGTAGCTTGGTTTTGTTTTTTGTAGCCATTGGTATTGGTGTGGTGTGGGCCAGGGTTAGGATGAATATCCCATCCAACAGTGAGTGGAGGAGTTTAAAATATTTAGGCTGGAGAGGTTTATAGAAGCAGTTAATTAGTTTTCTAGATTTTTGGTTGCTTAACTTAAAGTGTGCTAGTCTGTGGTATTTGGCTAGTAGATACTTGGGTTTAGTAGTGAGATTTAAGAAGGATGGAGAGAAAGATGATGTAGGTGTAGAGGTGTGTATAGAGGGAAAGGCAAGAGTAGAGTAAAGTGGGTGTTCATAGGAGGTTAAGAGATAAGTAGTTACAAGAGGAGGTAAAAGTGATAAGCAGATAAGTAGTTGAAGTTGTGAAGGGATGAATGATGTACACATTTTAATGATTGGGGAGGTGAGAGAGAGGATGAGAGGTAGATTGTAAGTACAGCTGAGAAGTAGTAGTGTGACTTTAAGTAATAGAGGAGGAGGTAAGTTAGTTAATTAGTGGGTGTGATGTGAACTAAAAGTGGTTGGGCCAGTTAATGATGAGATTTGTCTGATTGGAGTGGATAGGATGGGGGTGTGTCTACTAGTGGTATAAATGTAGGAGTACTGGGGGCGGGTGGAAATTGGGGGCAGGGTAGGGGAGCGGAGTGAGCCTGAAGGGCGAACGGAGTGGGTAGAGACAAGAGAGCAGAGTGTGGAGGAAGACAATCAGCAAAGTATCAGAAATTCAGCAGGTAAGTCTGAGAGCAGAAGAATCTAGACGCAGATTCAGAGACTAGAAGGAAGAAAGTCAGGATGTTAGAGGAGAGGAAACTTATAAGGATGCCTGGTACAAGCAAAGAAGGTATATAGGTGAGACTGAGAAAGCTAGGAACAGAGTAATGGAAACTGGGAACAGGGTCAAGAAGGTAAGGGATTTAGAAATAGGGTAGGAATTACAGTGCAGAAAGATATAATTAAGATGGGTCCTAGTGGCCTGACACTATGAAGCAATGGAGAGATCCTCTGCTAGATTTGATAGTCTGAAGGGAAGTAAGGATGAACAAGACAGAGAAGGAAGGGGAGTAAGAAGAAGCTTAGATAAAATACAAGACAGAAAAGAAAGGCTGATGAGAGGGTTTGGCTGCTGGCAAACCTGCCTGAGAGGCTTGGTTATCCTAGCAAGAGTCTTAATATTCGTTAAGTATTAGTTTATTTGTATCGGTGTCAATACATACTTTCACTGCCTTTACAAAAGGAAAGTGTCTCTTTGGGAGCTGTTAGGTTTTTTCTTTACTTTGCCCTATTGTTCAATGGTGTCCAGCTGGGAAATAGCAGGTGTTTTGAGCAGAGACAGACTGGAACACAGTGCTAGTAATATATGTATATATATATATATATATATATATATATATATATAGAGAGAGAGAGAGAAGGTAGTAAGACAGACAGTACAAAAAATAGAGAGCAGGTATGAATGTTTCACAAGCACAGTTACAGTAAACAACAATACTTTGTAGTAGTCTTGAACCTCTACAACTCATATAGTATCAGATACTGCTATAAATTCAGAGCAATATATAACTTAATCAGTAGACTAAATTCAGATAAAAGGAGCTGTAATAATAACAAGGGAAAAAATTCTTTAGTTAACAAACAAATCGTTTTACTATATCAGTAATATTGTATAGTTTCAAGTATCCCTTATAAGTCACTATACTTTAGGGTTAATACTGTGGAGGACTTAGAAAGGATTCGGGTACTGTTTTAAATTCAGGGCAATGCCTAACTTAAACAGTAAAAATGGGTTCAGAAATAAAGGAACTGTAGAATAACTATAGAAAAAAATCCCTTAGTTGACAGACAATGCTATTCAGTGTATCACTATTAAGTATTAGTTACAAATATCCCTTATGCATCACAGTAGTATAGGGTTAATACTATGCAGGACTTAGAGAGGGTGCAGAACATGTTAGAAAGTTCAGTGGTAAGAGACCCGCTTGATTGCAGTCCACTATGCCCGTCGTTTAGACGGCTGAGCAGTTTACAAAAAAATTCCTTGTACCCAAGATTATTAAGGCTAGGAACGTACAGGGGCAAAAGATATGGAGCTAGGTGCCTGTTACTCAATAAATAAATGGATTCTGCTTACGGAAAATGGTTAATTTAAACATCACAATGATTAGAAGGAACGAAGCTTTAAAACCAACAAGAGATAGGTAGTACTAATTAAGAGGAGGTGACTATTAGTGACTAAACTAAGTTCAGCTTAGAATGTGGAGGGTTACAGTAGCAAGCTTCGGGGCCGTTAGATACAAACCAGGCAGGCACCTCGTATCAATGAATGGTAAGGTATGAAGAGTAATTGGCATACTATAAAGGGTAGCAACACTCTTTCCTGGTTAGTACACTGATCATATAAATCAGATTAAAAGCATTCATGAAGCTATAAAGCTTTAATTCCAGTTCAGCACGGAATGCACCTACTATGTAAATCTAAGCGTCTTTGTGCCAAACAATACAAGCTATAATTATCAAGAACTTATAAACACTGTGTCATTAGATATCATTTATGCAAAGGAACTGATATAATCCTAATACATAAAGCACACGATATCAGGGCTTCTAAGTAAAGGACAGCCCTACAATAGTAGGAATGCAGGATGAGTAGCACGTGGCCAACGCTATAGCGGTACTAAGTAAACAGTAAGGGCTCAACTCAATTTAGCACTGATGTTGGCTATGCAGTTTATAAAGTATGACTTGAAACACTTTAGTGACTTATCACATTTGGTGGACACTGAGTTAGCTGTATTTAGTGACTTATTGCATTTGCTGAACACAGCATCATCTTATTTAGTGACTTATCACATTTGGTGAACAGTGAATCAGTTGTATATTTGGTAAACAAAGTTAGGGAAGAATCAGGAAGGGCTAACTCCATGAGCGATGGGAAAGGTAGACCTTGGTATTCAAAGAACACTGGAGATTCAGTTAATAAGGGACAGAGAAATATGTGTGAGGTTAGGATACCCTTTACTTTTAGTACTGATTTTAAATATATAAAAACTATAATACAAAATAACTGGAAGATACTATTGTCTGATGACATGATGAAAAATATAGTAGATGATGTGCCAGACTTCAGCTACAAGAGAAATCATAATTTAAAGAGCCTGTTATGTTATAGAACAGGAGCTGGTAATATGAATAACCTAGGTAAATTATATAGTGGCAAATTAGGTACTTATCCATGTAAAAGATGCAAGGCATGCAGGTATATTAAGACTGATAATGTGTTTGAGCATCCTGTTACCAAAAGGATATAAAAGTGTTCACACTATGTATGCTGTTCTACTAAAAATGTGATTTATATAGCAACCTGTTCAGAATGCACTTCTTTTCATGTTGATAAAACCAATAGAATATTAAAGAAACGCATTTTACAGCATATGGGTGATATATAGAGAAATGTGCAAAGAAGTGCAGTAGCTCAACACATTAATGAATTTCCACAGCATGCTTTTAAATTCATAGGTTCATAGGTAGGTACTAGGCTATTGGCCCTAGCGCCTATATAAGCCTAGACAAAAAGGTACCCTGGCTTTCACCACCCAGGAAAATTATTTTCATGTGCCCCTCTCAAGCAGAGCCACAGAGGTGATCCCCAGGGTGAATTTCCTATTTCCCATCCAGTCATCAAGATTTTTCTTGAAGAGTGCTAATGAGGAGCTTTGTTTGATATAGATAGGTAGTCTGTTCCAGAGTATGGGAAGTCTCTGGAACAGGAATCTATTCCTCCAGCATGTTCTGTTTATTGTGGTGACAAGGTTTAGGTCCCTAGAGCATGTAGCTCAGAGGGATTGGGATTTCTTTAAGTGGAGCATGTCCAACAGCTCTGGGTTTGACATAGCTTTGTATGTTAGGCAGAGATCGCCTCTGAGTAGGTGATATGTGACGGAGTAAAGCGTAGGGCATCTGTTTGAGGCTGGTAATCCTCTTTGTGAGGTATTTCTGTGGTCTTTCCAGTTGTTGTAGATGTCTTGTAAGATACGTACCAAAAGGGGTGTTGTACTCTATAATGGGTATAATGAGTGACGAGTAGAGGGGAACAATGACCTCTTTTTTCCTGGATGAGAAACTTTTTGTGATGAGGTGTGCCATGTAGAAGGATTTCCTGACTACTGTGGCAATGTAATTATCAAAGGAGAGATTACTGTCCACCTGTGTCACAAGATCTCTTATCACACTTTTGGTGTTAAGTAGACTACCACCTGTGTGGTAGCTCATGGGTATAGAGTTTTTACTAAAGGGGATGACAATGCACTTTTTGGCATTGAGCTTGAGGCCATGGCTTTGACACCAGGCATCTGTCTCAGTGAGGCCCTTTTGTCGGATGTCAACATCATTAGGAGTTTCGATTATGGCTCCTAGTTTGCAGTCATCTGTGAACATCATTAGCCAAAGACCTTCTGTGTTAGCCTGTACTTTAAAGAAGTAGATAGCAAACAGGAGAGGACCCAGGACTGAACCCTGTGGTGCTCCACTTGTCACTGGTCTGAAGTCGGATTTGGAGTCTGCTTCTTTCGCAGTGTGGGTTCTGTCAGTGAGCCAGTTGGCAACCCATCTTGTGACATAGGGATTTACACTTAGTTTAGTGAGTTTATCTATAATTCCAGAGTGGGGGATGGTGTCAAAAGCCTTGACGAGATCTAGATAGACTGTGTGAACCACCTTACCCTCGTCTACGGCTTTAGTGACTGCTTCAAAGAAGTCTATCAGGTTTAGGAGACACGATCTGCCTTTTACAAACCCAAACTGGGTGGGGTCCAGAATTTGGAGATTACCAATGTCTTTTTTTATAAGTTCTATAATGATACGTTCCATGGCCTTGCAGACCAAGCTCATTAGGCTAATTGAGCAGTATTTCCCAGAGTCCATGATGGCTCCCCATTTGTGAAGTGGGATAACTGTCGCTGTTCACCATTCAGTGGGCACAAAGCCTGAGGTGAGGCTATGATTGAACATAGTGCTTAGGTGGGGTGCCAGTTCATTCTGTAGTTTATGTAGAATGCAGCGTGGGATGTTGTCAGGTCCCATGGATGCTGTGTTCTTGGCTTTGGAGAGTGTGTTTTTTATCTGTGCAGCCGTGATTACAGGAATTTTGCATTCTTCTGGTATAGAGATGGGCCCCTTAGGGGGTAAGAGGGGGGTAAAGTTAGCACTGAACCTATCTGCCAGGATGTTGGCAATATCAGTTGGTTCTGTATATTTAGTGCCATTGTGCTGTAACTCAGAGCAGATCTGAGTGTTGCCATTGAGATTCTTGACATAGCTATAGAATGCTTTGTGGTTGTCTTTAGAATCAGTGGTGATTTTGTTTTCGAAACTAGCTTTGGAGGATTTTATGAGAGATCTTAGCTTCTTACTGATGCTGACCAGGGAGTTCCTCCAATCATGGGATTTTCCTCTTTTTTGCAACAGTTTCTTTCTTCTGTTGTAGAATTTGTTTATGGCAGGGGACCACCAGATTGGCTTCATTTTTTTGGAGGATAGCATCTTGGTCTCCATGCATTCATGTAAGTCCTTTTACAGCGCATTTGTGTAGGATTCAGCAGTTCTACCTCTATTGTCCTTCTGCATGGGTGTTGTGAAGTTTGGCACTTCTGTCTTAAGAAGCGTGAAGTTGGCTTTGTAGACATTTTTTACAGTGGTTTCCCTAATGGGATAGTGGTGGGATGTGGATGTCTAGGGTGATTGGCTTGTGGTCGGATCTGACCAACAAAGAATTGACCTCTTGTGGGGAAGCCCAGTCGCTCATGTTGGTAATGACCAGGTCTTTGACATTGCTACCCCTGGTGGGGGTGTGGATAAGTTGATCCAAGGAGTTGGAGTTTATGAATTCCAGAAAACATTGAGCAAAAGAGATGGTACATGAGTAGTTTTCCCAGTTAATGGTGGTGTAGTTGAAACCACCCATTATTAGGGTGTTGGGTTGTATCCTAATATTTTCCAGTGTATCAAGAAATGAGGAGTGGGAATCTGTAGCAAATTACAATTTGGATTGCAGTCTTGCCCAGAGTTAGTTGCACTTGGATAATCTCAGATGCATTATGCTAAACAACTAGCCTGGAGGTGTGGATAACCTTAAGGAATATGGACACGCCTCTGCCTTTAGAGTTTCGGTCCAGGTTAGATGGCTGAAAGGCGTGGTATGAATTATAGCCTGGTAATACAGGGGTGCTCTCTGGAGCCTTGAACCAGGTCTCTGTCACTGCACAAATGTCAATGTTCTCCAGAGTGAATGCATTTTGAGGTTTAGACTTCTAGCCTTTAGTAGCATTACCCTTGGATTTTGCTTGCTTGTACCTGTTATGGTGGTGAATTTGTCATTTGAACCTTGCCTAAAAAAGGCACTATAGGGTTGGCAAGAGCCTTAAAGAGTATCCAGAATCCCAAAGGCAACAGGTGCAGGCCATCTCTGGCAAAGCATCATGGTCTGTCAATCATGTCATCCCAAAAACTATATTTATCAAAGATTAGACTGTTTTTACAGTTACGGCTGGTTAGAGTTCCTTTTACAAGTCCGTTGTTTTGGTTACAAATCATGTCATCCCAGGCAGACAGATACTGGATCCCCTTCGAATGACACCAGAAGCTTACCCAGTTGTTGAAGTCAATGATTTTGTCCTTGTACTTTGGTATCATTTTGGGTGATGGCAAAGAACAATTAAGGTAAACATTCAAAATATAATGCAATTGACTTGATAGCCAGAATGAGATGAAATGGGTTTATACAGTAACCTTATAGGTTCATAGGTTCATAGGTGTGTACTAGGCTAATGGCCTTGGGGCCTTTACAAGCCTAGCCATAGGATTACCCTAGCACAGTGCCACCCAACCTTAGTTCCCAGTGCATCTGTCGAGTACAGCCACTGGAGTTATCCCCAGGGTGAATTTTCTGTTTCTCATCCACTCATCAAGATTTCTCTTGAAGAGGGTCAGTGAGGTGCTCTGCTTGGCATGTATGGGAAGTCTGTTCCATAGCATGGACAGTCTCTGGATTATGAACCTGTCACTCCAGCATGTTCTATTAATTGTGGTAATGAGTTTGAGGTCTCTGGAGCATGTCATGTGGAGGGATTGGGATTTCTTTAGATGTAACACTTCTAACAGAGCTGGGTCAGACATTGCTTTGTAAGTCAAGCAGAGATTGCCTCTAAGTAGGTGATATGAGACAGAGAATAGTTGGAGTTTTTAGAGTGTGTCCATATAGGACACCTGTTTAAGGCCTAGGATCCTCTTTGTGAGGTACTTTTGTGTCCTCCCCAGTTGGAATAATGGGTCTACTGTGGACTGAGCTTAGGACCTTCTGCGTGTAAAGCAGATGTGATAACCACTACACTACAGAACCTACAAAATTGTCTGTCTTGGGACTCGAACTGTGAACACCTGCATGTAAAGCAGCAACTCTAACCACTACACTACCTCAGGTTTAGTGATGGAGTAATGTTTATATAAGCCTCACTGAGGTACAGTGGTTAAACTTGCTGCCGTATAGGATCACAGGTTCATGGCATGATACTAGACTATTGCCCTGGAGGCCCTTATAAGCCTAGCCAAGAATTTCATCCATGTTCCCACAAAGTTAGCACCTGTTTTCCCTGTCCAGCAGAGACACAGGTGGGATCCTAGGGATATATCCTAGGGGTATATTTTCTGTTTCCCATCTAGTCGTTCGGATTCCTCTTAAAGAGGACTAGTGAGGTACTCTGCTTGACATAGAGAGAAAGTCTATTCCACAAATGGGGGAGACACTGGGACACAAATCTATCACGCCAACAAGTTCTATTAATATCACAGACCAGGTCGAGGCTTGCATGCAGGGTTGTGTGAGTGGAGTTTGACTTATGGATATGCAGCAACTCCATCAAGGCCGTGTCTTATTCAGCCTTGTATGCCATGCACAGGTCATCTCTGAGCAGTCTGAATGAGACTGAGTAGAAGGACAGGGCTTTTAGCCTATCTGTATAGGATAAGTGTTTGAGACCCTGGATTTTTCTGGTCAACCGCTGTGGTCTCTGCAACTGCTGCATGTGCCTGGCATGGTACATGCTGAAGGGAGCATTGTACTTGATAATGGGTCTGATAAGGAGAAGTACAGGGACGTTATGCCTCCTTGTTCCTGGATGAAATCTCCTTAATTATGAGGTGGGCCATGTAGAAAGCCTTCCATACAATGGAGGCAATTTGGTGGTCAGTAGTCAGGTTGTTATGAACCTGGGTGCCCAAGTCGCTCACAATTGAGTGCATGCTTAGTACATTGTTATTAATGTAATAATTATTGGGGATGCCATTTTCCCCAAAGGGGATAATGATGCATTTCTTGGCATTCAGTTTGAGGCCATGTTTATAACACCAGTCATTAGTTTGTGTAAGGTGCTCTTTGAGGATCTTCACATCACTAGGGGAATTTATGACAGTACCCAGCCTGCAGTCATCTGCAAACTTGGAAAGACACAGACCACTGGTTTTGGCTTGCACCTCAGAAAAGTATATCCCAAACAGTAGAGGCCCGAATACTGATCCTTGGGGTACACCACTTGTTACAGGTCTACTGTTAGAGGTGCAGAAGTGGCTTCTCATATTTTGACTGAGTGGGTTCTATCAGTGAGCCAGTTAGCTACCTATCTGGTAACATAGGGGTTGATGCCGAGCTGTGAGAGTTTATAGTTTTGAAGGCTTTGGCTAGGTCAAAGTAGGCGGTGTGCACTGTCTTCTCTTCATCCATGGCTTTGGTGAATGTTTTGAAGAAGGCAACCAAGTTGATCTTTGACAAAACCAAACTGTGTGGAATCAAGCATTTGCAGGTTGCCAATGTCCTTGTTTATAATGTCCATGCTAATGCATTCCATGTCCTTGCAGATCACACTAATAAGGCCGATGTGCCTATAATTGCCTGAGTTGGTGGATGCTCCACCTTTGTGTAGAGAGATGACAGTGGCTGTCCTCCATTCTACTAGGATGAAGCCGATGCACAGGCTTCATTGTGAAGATTTCCTGTGTGCTCCCAATGTTTGCCCAAGTATGTATTTTACTCACACTTTAAAAAAGCATCCTGTTTCACTGGCTATTCTAAACTGTGTTTGTGTGTGTGTGTGTGTGTGTGTGTGTGTGTGTGTGTATATATATATATATATATATATATATATATATATATATATATATATATATATATATATATATATATATATATATATGGATTACCTTCAAAAAATCGAAATACCACAACACTGAAATTCAAATAATCAAGACAAGAAGGCTGGAAGCCCACATCAGTGAAAGTTTATAATGCCGAAACTTGCAACATCAAAGCAACTATTGCACATGTCAGACAGCCCTCTTCTGAATGGAGATCATGCTGCAGTCATAAGAACAGCTTCTCCATTTAAACACAGCATGTAAAATTTTTTCAGTGCTTTTGAATGGAGATCACAGTACAGTGAGGGATGGGAAATTTCCCCTTTTTCCTAATGTATTGCGATCTCGGAGTTAGTATGTATAATTTACAGGGGGTTAGGGGGTGCATGTGGGCTTGACCCCCCCCCCCCCACACACACACACACTAAAGCATTGAAAAAGCTAAATCTTTGTTTTACATGCTGTGTTTAAATGGAGATGCTGTTCTTATGACTGCAGGGTGATCTCCATTCTGAAGAGGGCTGTCTGACATGCACAATAGCTGCCTCAATGTTGCAAGTTTTGGCATTGTAAACATTCGCTGATGAGGACTTCCGATCTTTTCATCTCAATTATTTTGTTATTGCCTGCCATATGGTAACTCCTCCCCCCATCCTCATCATTCACTGTGGTAGCTCCTCCTCCCATACATGAAGTTCATTCATTGATTTTCCTTTTGGTGGCTGAAATATACAGACAACTGAATCTTGACCATTAGTAATAGAATAGATATGTCATAAAGTTACATCATCAGAAGGAACTTTGCCAGTTTTTCAAAGCAAATTCAGTTTCATTGAGTACTTTACTACCATGGATTGTGTATTATGCAACCTTGGAATTTGTAATTATGTTTAAACAGACATCCCCTCACACACACATTGGGAGTGCAGGGAATCTTGTTACCTTGAAAAAAAAGCACTCATGTCATTGTGTATCTTCACCAATTAAAACTATACACATGCATACACACACACACACACACACACACACACACACACACACACACACACACACACACTAAACTGACAAGGCTTTTACTCTAACAGAGCTACTTTTACAAGACTATTTTCCATGTCAACTTCACACATTGCCACACATTTCAGAATGATATTTGTTTTCCAGTTAGTTTTCTTCCATACAGAAACGGTTTACATTTCACAACTTGTACTAGGGCTTAAGTTGATAAATACATAAAATGAGAAAACAAAAGGTTTAATTAATCATATAATTTCCCAGGAATTGAAAGAAGGCATGTCTTATATCTACTCACTGTTAAATAATGAGTGAAACAGATAATTATTGATCTGGCCATTTACCCTGATTTCAAGAGCTTTCTCTTACTACTGTCAAGTAATTTTACACATATATAAATGTATTTAAAAAATCTGCTATGGCAAAGCCAAATTATGGGAAATAAAGGTACTTTATGACACAAATGATTACGCTACAGATTACTACACTAATACTAACCAGAACACCTGAATACTAAACAGGAGAGCCAATCACGTATAGCCTTTGCATTTGTCATATTTCATCACCCTGCTGTTGATTGAAGACTAAATTCTCTAGTGTCATTTGTCCAATATTTGACACATCGAGGATCAGAGCTACACCACAGGAAATCAGTGTCTGCAAGTTGTGATGCCCTTTTCAGGTTTAATTGTCCCCTTCCTTGAGTTGGTGTGGCCATGGAGTTGATATATGTAAGTTCTGGGGGTGTCCCCTGACGAAAAAAAAAAATAGTTAAAAACGTGTTTTTTAGCTTTTTTTTTTTTTTTTTTTTTTTTTAAGAGAATGGAATTTGGGAATTCCAATCCTCATCAGGCTGAACTTTGGTCACTTATAGAGGAAGTATCACATTTAATGTAAGTTGCTTCAAAGCCATTAATATTATATATATATATATATATATATATATATATATATATATATATATATATGGTTTACTATTGAAATGTCGATCCCGACATGTGCGACTCATCTTGCACGAACGCGGAACTGCGATCGCCACTACACCGACTCCCAGATGTGCGAACGGCAAAACCTCGCCCCTATCCGACCCATGGTAGCATGGGTGTGGAGGTGTTGTGCGGCCGGTAATGTCGATCGTCGAAGTTTTCGTGGTTTCGGTTCACTAGCGAACAGTTTTCGCAGTTTCGGTTCGCGCAAACACGTCGATGAGGTCGCCGTTCAAACGAAGTGCATTCACACATTCAATAGTAAACCTATATATATATATATATATATATATATATATATATATATATTGTTCTTATCGTCACTTTTCATTAGTTCCCTTACTTATAAATTCATCAGAACAGGCACTTACCTAACACAGAAATAAACAATCCAGCAAAGAAAAAAATAATTTTACTGTACTGCAGTTTATGATAAACCTGCAAATGGCATATGATCTTGCAGTGATGTCTTTTCATCTGAAAACCGCAGTTTATATCAGTCACTGTACATAGTACTGTAAAAAACACATGCAAGCAAAATATATTAAGTGATGTGATTAAACTTCATTCCATCATTAAAATGATCACAATACTGGCGCCATTAATAAAATCAGTACTCCAGTACCGCATAGTATATTTCAACATTTAAATGTCTGCTAGAAACTTTCGTAAGGTGGGTGGTTTGCCATTGCTTTCTCCTAATTTAAAAGGTTGTGCATGAGAGTTAATGAAAAGCATTTTCTGGTTTGATGCTAATGTGAAGAGACATTAAATTATACTGTGTCAAGTTAATTGGAAAACTGCTAAATGTTAATGAAATAGGATCAAATTCTAATTTATTCTTGGCTGTGATAACTTACATGCAAAAAAAGGTAAGGATCTTTTAAGTTCATTGGGCTGTGAGCATATTTTACTGGATTGAATGGATAAGCCCAAACTCTTTTTTTTTGTCATTGCATTTTATGTTTCTGTGTTTTTGGGTAATAATCATAGCATCAAGCTACATAAATAATTTTCACATTGACGCAAATCAGATAAATTGAATGATAAGAATTCTTTACGGTTTCCAAATAAACATCAGAACATAAGGAATCTAGTTAGGGGAATATACAGGGATAAAAACAGTTTCTTAGCAGATCTGAGTCGTGTTCTGGCTTAAACGACAGAAAAATGTAGAATGTTCCATTACTCCCTGGTGAGTCCAAAATCTGCATTCCTTTGTTCTGCATAATTTACCTTTTGAGTACATCAGTTCAGCTCAACATCTGTTTTTTGTTATGCTTCACATTTGGCTATAGTATATTATATCAACCATCAGTGAAAATCCAGTTCTTTTCTTTCATATTACTGCTGTGTTGTTATCACTCCTACATTATGCAGAGTAGCTATGCATTTAGACATTTCATTTTTACAGTTATCAAAAAATAGGCACATTGCCAGTTATTTTATAAAAGGGCAGACTAATCGTCATCTTGGGTTTGATCTTATATGTCAGGCAATGCTTTTTATTCCAGTGAGATGACAAAGTGATACAACCAGATAATTTTTTTTTATTTTTATTTTTTTTGTAGCTGACTTCTGTAGTTTCTTTTTTCAACTGCTAGTTTATCACACTTCTTCTGTATTATATTTAAAGGCCTTCCCTAATCTTTCCTTGGCAGGCTGGGTGATGCAATGATTATTGTTGTGAGATGTGAACAAATTACACTATTCCTGAGTTTCTGAATTTGATTTTTACAACATTTTTAGGCCATATAAATGAGAAAGTAAAAAAAAAAAGTTTCCCTAAAAACCAGACACATATGCTTTCCATGTCTTGCATTTTTAACAGAAATATAACATTAAAATTAATATGACGTAGCATAACCCGTGCTATACCAGATGCCCTCCCACTACTAGAAGGTTAGGGCACACTGTATGACGGAAGTATGACCCTTCATCTCCTCAGTACCCCTGTTCGTGGGTGGGTGGGATCAGTCGACAGAGTGAATGAGGAGAGTAGCTGGTGTCAGCTGATGGTGAAGTGTATGGAGGTAAGTAACGACGAACAGCATCTTGGACTGAATACCTACCTGATACCTATGAACATATGTCCATTTCCCATTTGATTAATAGTTACTCACAATCTCCTTTTCAATACTCCACTAATTTAATCCACAAATAATAATATATTTCTCTAGCACTATTACACACAGAGATAACTGACTGTACTTTTAACTTCACTACAAGAATAGAGCTTTCTAATGGGTCTTAAAACGTTTGTGAATTACATTTCTCACAATCATTCTACTACAATTTCCTCCTTTCATCCCTTGGTTTTCTACAGTTTAGTCATAGGATTAGATATCTGTTTAGAACAATAATCTCAAATGCAGATTAAACAATTGTGTGTGTGTGTGTGTTTGTGGCGGGGGGGTCATAAAGAATTAATGTCAATGCAATAAACTGTTTCTATTTCATATTTAAAAAGCATTGTTTCCACAAATTAACTTAGTAATATGGTGAGAAAACCTTAGTGAGTACTAGTTGTTGTTGTGTCTTTTGGCATTTCCCGGTTAGGGGTCGCCACAGCGGAACTCCGATCCGCTAATGATTGGCAGTATATTTTTACGTGCTGAGTTGCTGGCCCTGACGCTCAACCTTCAATGAAGGTACACCCATTCACGCATGTCTCCACACAGAAGACGCTCTAGCTGAGAATCAAACAGGACAATGTCTTACTGTGAGGCGACAACGCAACCACAGCACCACCGCCGCAGTAATGAGCAAAAAATAGATAAGTTAAAAAAATCTTAATAGGCATATTTTCAGTGGTTATTATATTTTATCATATTTAGTTAGAAAAGTTTCACTTCCAGAGTAAATTTCTGTTTGATAAAAGCTGCTGCCTGAAATAAAACTAATATTTAATGCTAATAATGTTAGTAATGATAGTGTGAATATTGTGGAAGAATTCAAAAGCAAAGCTGTAGTTGGTTCTTTGTATTATAGGCTATTTGGACATAAACGATCATTTGTCTTGTCAAAGAAATAAAGGTTTTAGACAGTGATATTGCTGTTGAAAAAGGATGTACCATTTCTAGATCCTAGGATGTAACCCAGTCCTGGGAAGACTTGGCAGGCAGATCAGGAATGCACAGAAGTACAACTGTAGTCAGTGTCAAGTCAAAGTAAACTTTATTGTCATTCAGAAATCACACAAGTGCAAAAACTGAACGAAACTCCATATCTCCAGACTCAATGTGCCGACAACAGATAGACTATTTTCACAGAGATTTGCACATGTAACACCTGGCTATTACATCACAGACATGCAGGTAGACAGACTAATATTGCACATAATTAGAAACACATGTTAACACTTTTTGAACTGAACACTTACTTGCATGAGACTTTAGTATTGCATAGGTACTTGGTTAAGACATTGCATTGATCCTTGCACAGAAAGAGACATTGAGTATTGCACTGGGTGGGAACATTAGAGTATTGTACTATGGACCTTAGAGTACTGCACTATGGTTAATTTATGAATTTGCATGTATTGCACTGAAAGAAGAGATATTTTACTGCATTGCTACTGCCCTAGATGGCCTATAAGTTACTGTCATGGTGAATATTTCACTAAGTATTAGGTGAGACTGGTAACCAGGTTCTTGTACAAATTGAGACAGTTTCTACTGACCCAGTTGTACATCATGGAGTGTAGTGGTTATTAGAGTTCATCAGCCTGATGACATCAGGGAAGAAGCTGTTCCTGAATCTCATAGTCCTGCAACGTAAGCTTTGGAAGCGCTTTCCGGATGATAGATGCAGGAACAGTCTGTAGGATGAGGAAAACAAAACAACTATATCACAGCTGTAATATATTTATTAAAAGTATAACAATTTTAAAATTTTCCATCATCTTGACTCAGCCTTCCATATTATAAGCAAGCAACAAATCTGCACCTATTTAAACACAAAAGCTAAGCGATTAGTTAAGAGTTTTAAGTTTAGATTATGCTAATTAGGCATTGGATATCAGTAATTTAGTAATTGTACCAAAAGTAGTTTTTCAAAATGGTGATACAAATAAGAAATTTGCACTGGGCCTGGCACCCATGTATCTTAGGAGCAGAGGTTACCTATCAATGCCTGACCCTGAATATCCCATTCAGATACAAGACATCACTACTCTTTCAGGAAAACATGGCTAGGCTTAGAAAGGCCCCCTCAGTTTAATTAGGCTAGTAACAGTTTATGAATCTGTGATGTCACTACTACACTTACTACTGATTATTATTAATAATAATAATAATAATGTCAACATTTCTCGGCATTATATAATGATACATATCTGCAAGGCATAATTTTAATTGTGAAACATTAACAGTTTTCTTATTTACATATTTTGAGTATGCTATGTTTTTCTTGCTGCTCATGTGCTACTGTGAAATCAAGAGTTGTGAAAATTAACATGCTACAGTCATACACAATATAAAATAATTATTATTATCCTAGCCACTGATCTGATATGCAAGAAACTGAATAATAAGGCACAAATTCAGTGCAAAGAACAATTATATTTACAACACTAGGAATATTGTATTTAAATTTTCTTTTAGCCTATTTCTTTTTTTATGTTAGACAAATAAAATATGGAAGGTTTCAACATTATGCAACATGTGGTCATGATGGCATGATGGGAAGCACTTATTTATTTATTGACATCTGATTATTGGGGAAGTCTGACTGGGTAGAAGACCATTTTCAGTGGATACTTAGGGAGAAAAGTTCCAAGATAAATTTCATAAAACAGTAGATGAAAACATTCTCTGTAGGTATAGGACACCAACAAGATTGTTTCTCATATCCATGCCTGTTTGTGATTTTTAGGGACAGGATCATCTGCAACCATTAAAAGTAGAGGGTGGTACAGCTATATTTGGAATTTGCACTGGCCACCCCTAAGCACAGCTAAGGCATGATAGATAGAGAGTAGCTGTGCTTAGGTACAGCAAATTTAATGTGCTTTGGAAGAGTTTTTATAAATGAAGAACTAATGATGTAAATTAGGATTGCGTACAAATTCTGTGATTATCTTATGTTAATGAGGCAACCTCCCTGACTTTTTTGCGATCCATAATCACTTTTTTATGTGCATCAGTGCCTTCCATTACTATTTGTTTTACAATCTACAAAGATGCTTGCTATAGCTCCTAGCCTGGCTGTCTCTCAGTGTGACACTGGTGTCATAGACATTTGTCACAGCATAGCCTATAGTGAAAACAACTAGCCACTAACCTTGCACACTGTATGTATGCAGCTGCTGTGGTGCTCTGAAAGTACCAGTGTCCAAACCACAGGTAATGATTCTGGTTGCATTCCTGTCAGCAACAGGGTGTACAAGGGTCACCATAAATGCTGTTGTGGGCAACTGCATTCTGTTCAGCTTTTGCCCTTATTAAATATATAAAGTAAGCCTATACAGATTCTGTGTTTCTAAATATATAGTGTCTAATATGTGAAGAGCTTTTATGTTAAAAAATAAGATTGCTTGCTGTTGTCTGTTTATTTTCTGTACTATACTGTCTCTGGAAGCACAGATATGCAGTCAGAAGAGGAACAGTTTGATGAGTGACTCTTTTAAGGAATCTTCTGTCATATTAAGTCCATTCACTGTACTCATTGCTTAACTATAAGTTCTGCTATCTACCTTTAAACTATATTTCTGCTCAATATAGTTATTTTATTTATTTATCTTTTGTTGACTGGGTTAGTCCCACTAGGCTAGATGCTTCTATCCAGGGGAAAGCCATAGTGGAATTTATAATACTAAGGTGAAATATGTCCAGGGCAGTCAGAAACATCACATACTCTTTTTGATAGGTGCCATAGGCTGTAGGTTCTTTTAGATACATCTGAGCTACCATCAACTCAAGCAGAAGGGACCTCAGTTTTAACATCTCATTCAAAGGACAACACACTCAGGAGTGCAGCAACACCTATCACTGCACTACAAAATCAGCATTCCAATCAGCTGGAGTGGAAATAGAACTCAGGGCCTTCTGGTCGTCCAGCACAAATGACACGTGTGCTACCTGTTGTATCACCAACACTGTTATGAGGTACTATGCATATTACTAATATATTATAAATCTCTTTAAAAACATGGCCATTAGTTATATAAATTACTGTAATGATGAAAGGCTTTTTCAGAAATCAAAAAAAAAAAAACATCAACTTGAAAGACAAGCCAGAATCAAACCTCTCAGACAAGCCCTAGTGTTTACTGATGCTGATTCTTTCGTGGTGGATTTAATTATGCCCTTTGCAACACAGGTAATATGCAAAATGTAAGAAAGAATGAATAAAGAATTACATTCTCTGTTATATCTGTTACCTGACAAAACTAATAAACATATTTAAATATGAATCATAATTATTACTTTTTCTTCAATATTGGTATAGAAATTGTAGCTTTTATATATTTTTCTGTTCATTCATGAAAGATAATGAAATATGGAGAGAACTAAACAAACATTAGAGGAAGGCACAAGCAGAAAGATTTTCAGTTCAGTTACAGAAGGCTGAACAGGTCATCTGTAGAGTGTGCTTAATGATGGTAGCATCAGCAAACCAGGTAAAAGTTAAACAGCTGTCTACAATAGGTGCGGACTGTAGTACAGTGACACCAGACTGAGGACATGCAGAAAGGACCGTGAGAGTAAATTAGGAGAAGGAGAAGGAATGGCGAAACATGTTACAGACAGGATGGGGAAGAGATTAGGAGACAGATGAAACATGATCAAAGGAGCACAACCATAATAAATCTTCTATTGGCAATTTGGAAGTTGCCATTTCTGAGTTTTTTTTTTTTTTATCTTGACTGGGTTAGTCCCATTAGGCTAGTTGCCTCTTTTCAGGGGATACCTGAGTTGATATTTACACTAGGAGGTGGGATTTACTATTTATTGATTTCATTACTCCATCTATGTTAGTAACATCTTTTCAGGGAGACCAAAGGTGTTGGCCAGGGCATCGGGGAACTTCCACTACTCATTTACATGAGAGAAACCCTCTATAAAATTCTGTTTGACCAGCCCATAGAGGTTCAGAATGCTGGATGATTTAGGTGAGGGTGAGTACAATTTCACATTGTTCAGTGTTGCTGCAGCTACCTGATGCATACTGAAAAACCAATAGAGCACGCAAGAAACTGAGACTCTTCTGACTGCTGCATTACTTCGGACAGCTAACTGTGGCTAAACAGGATGCCTCTGAGATGAACAGCAAATATTTTTTTCAAAAAGAGTATTTGAACAATAAACCATCTAGTTCACTGGTTTTATGATTAGGTCACAATGGACAAGAGGAATTTGATGGATGTGGTGCATCTGAATTTCATTAGGGACCATGTTATCATACCACACTAGTAACTAATAGGGAATCTAAATGCTGCAGATAGAGGATCAATATTTTGAAGTATTTTACAAGCTGGACAACTGAGCAGAATCATAGACTTACAAGTAGGTGAATGCTATCTGAGAAAAAGCTGGACACCAGTCATACATCACTCAGTTAATGCTAAGGCTGGATTGTTATGTGCAAAATAATTGCATGGTATATAGCACATATTACACATAAGTTAGTAAACTGTATCTGCTTGTTATCCACTGACATCAGGATTGACACAATGGTATTTAGACTAGTACTAGGCAAACTGCCCCTGTGAGCCATTTTAAGCCTAGCCAGTTACCCCATCTGAGAATCGAACTCTGCACCTTGTGTCTGTAAGATAAACACCTTAACCAGTATGTCCCTCCCAACTAATCATGCTGGTTACATTCTCCCATGAGACCTCATGAAGTTTACAGTATTCACAAATAAGTGCATATATGAGTTTAATTAATATTGTGCAAGTCAGTGCATTTTCTCAGGAGAATCTAGTCAAATGAAAAATTCCAAAAAAACTAATAGATAGCTTTGTGATGACTGTGAAAATATGAATTTGGGGCATGTAGATGAATCATAGACAGAAACAAATTAAAAGGCAGTCTACAAAATGAATAGAATATAGAATGTATAGTTAGGGATGATTAATCAGCAGATTTTGAACTCATTCTACCATTGTACAGAGCACATGATGGCAACTCATCTGAAATAATATGCCCAATTCTGGTATGCATACTGTCAATCTGAGCGTAGACTAATGGAGAGTGTACAAAGACTTCAAAAGTAAGGTGATCAGGGCATGGCCAAGATGGAGAGCTGTTAGCAGCACTGAAACATTGCTCTGCTTATTTTGACATGATTTGTTATCAGAAAATTAAGCTCATGGTCTTTTTTTTCACTGGAAAAATTAATATTTAAGCAGTTTTCTATAAGATTTTTACCGAAACATCTAGTTGGTGATTTTTGTGTTATGTTTTCTTGTCAGAACATCTTACTGCTTCATTACTATGAGTCACTCACACAGAACTATACAAGAATTTATAATGAAAAAAGAACTACCACCTATACTAACCAGAATCCAGGATCTTACATCAAAACTGATAAACTGGAGATGAAAATGGACAATATTAAAGAAGAAAATAAGAAGCAGATTAGGCATATTTGGGATGTATAACAAATATTTCTTTGGTGTCTAATTATGTCTAATATGTAGTGATTATAAAAAAGATGATATTAGGTACATTTTTTATTCAAACATAGTTAGATTTATTGTTATTTAAGTATGTTGTGGTCCAATTCATTAGTTCTTTAATGTTTCATTTTTTCCTGTTTCATTTCATGTTGATAGTATCAGAGGTCAGGATATAGCAAGAATATGATACAATGCACTCAGTATAATATGCTTATAGGTTCATAGGTTGATACTAGGCTATCGGCCCTAGGGCCTATACAAGCCTAGCCAAACAATTCCCCAGATATTTCTTCCCACAATATTTACTTCCCTAGACCCCTGTCTAGCAGGGTGACTGACGTGATCCCCAGGGTGAATTTCCTATCTCCCATCCAATCATCAAGGTTCCATTGGAAGAGGGCCTCTGCTTGACATGTATGGGCAGTCTATTTCAGAGTATGGGGAGTCTCTGGGTCAGGAACCTATCCCTCCAGGATGTTTTGTTCACTGTGTTAACAAGGTTTAGATCCCTGGAGTGTGTGACTCTGAGGGATTGGGATTTCTTTAAGTGGAGCATGTCCATCAGCTCAGGGTTTAACGTGGCCTTGTATGTTAAGCAGAGATTGCCTCTGAGTAGCCGATATGCCACAGAGTACAGAATAGGGCATCTGCTTTATGCCTGTGATTCTTTTAGTGAGGTATTTCTGCAGTCTTTCCAGCTGTTGCAGATGTCTTGTGAGGTACATACCAAATGGGGCGTTGTACTCTATAATGGGTCTAATGAGGGATGAGTAAAGTGGGATAATGACCTCCTTTTTTCTGGATGAAAAGCCCTTAGTGATGAGGTGTGCCACATAGAAAGATTAGCTGACTGTTGTGGTGATGTGGTTATCGAAGGTGAGACCACTATCCACCTGTGTCCCTAAGTCTCTCATCACACTTTCAGTGTTTAGTGTAATGCCCCCTATTTGGTAATTCATGGGTACATGGTTTATCCCAAAGGGGATAACTATACATTTCTTGGCATTAAGCTTGAGTCCATGGCTCTGGCACCAAGCATCTGTTTCTGTAAGGCCTTTTAGTAGAATATCCACATCATTTGAGGATTCAGTAATTGCTCCCAGTTTGCAGTCATCTGTGAACTTTGTTAGCCAGAGTCCCTTAGTATTGGCCTGCACTTCAGAGAAGTAGATGCCAAACAAGAGCAGTCCCAGGACTGAATCCTGAGGTACTCCACTTGTCACTTGTCTGGAGCTGGATTTGGAGTTGCCTACTTTTACAGTCTGGGTTCTGTCAGTAAGCCAGTTGACAACCCATCAAGTAACGTAGGGATTTAGCCCAGCTTAGTAAGTTTATCTAGGATTTCAGAGTGGGGGATGGTGTTGAAGGCCTTGGTGAGGTCCAGATAGGCTGTGTGGAACACCTTACCCTCGTCTACAGCTCTGGAGCCTGATTCAAAGAACTCAATCAGGTTCAGGAGACAAGATCGGCCCTTCACGAACCCAAACTGGATGGAGTCCAGTGTTTGAAGGTTGCCGATGTCTTTGTTTATAAGTTCCATGAGTTCCTCTAAGAGAAGGAACCCAATTTGGTGGACCCCTGCAACAAACAGGCTATACAATAGAAGGAGGAAACTAGTTCAGAAAAAAAGCAAATCCCAAGAAGGAAAGACATCCCTGATCAGTATCAGTAAGAAACTAAGGTCCCTCATGAAATCATCCAAGGCTAACTTTGAAAGAAAAATAGCCAAGGATTCAAAAGATAACCACAAAGCCTTCTTTAGCAATGTTAAGAATCAAAATGGCAACTCACAGATATGCACTGAACTAGTGCAACATAGCACAAAATATACTGAACCTACTGATATTGCCAACATCCTGGCAGATAGATTCAGTGCAAACTTCACCCCCCCCCTCACTTCCAAAAGGGCTCACAACAATATCAGAAAAGTGTAGTGTCCCAAAAATCATAGATGCACAGGTGAAAACAGCCCTTTCAAAAGCCAAAAACACACCGCCAATGGGAACAGATGGTGTCCCAGGCAGCATCTTGCACGAACTACATAACAAACTAACCCCCCCACCTAAACACGCTTCTCAACCTTAGCCTCTCCACAGGCTACATGGCCATAGAATAGTGCACAGCAATGGTTATTCCTCTCCACAAAGGAGGGTCCACAACTGACCCTGGTAACTATTGCCCCATAAGCCTGACTAGCCTGGTCTGCAAGGCTATGGAGCGCATCATCATGGAACTCATTAACAAAGACATTAGAAACCTCCAAACACTTGACTCGACCCAGTTCGGCTTTGTTAAGGGCAGATCATGCCTACTAAACCTGGTTGACTCCTTCAAGACAGTCACCAAGGCCATAGACGAGGGAAAGGTGGTTCATACAGCCTACCTTGACCTCACCAAGACTTTTGACACCATTCCCCACTCGGGTATTACAGAAAAACTCACCAGCCTGAACATAAACCCCTACATCATGAG
The DNA here is from genome assembly GCF_019279795.1 of Protopterus annectens. Lineage (NCBI taxonomy): Eukaryota > Metazoa > Chordata > Ceratodontiformes > Protopteridae > Protopterus > Protopterus annectens. The sequence continues at coordinate 1,620,705,811 of NC_056726.1, forward strand.
ATGGGTTGCCAACTGGCTTACAGACAGAACTCACACGGTAAGAATAGTGGGCTTCAGATCCGACTCTAAACCAGTCACAAGTGGTGTCCCACAAGACTTGGTCCTGGGACCCCTACTGTTTGGCATATACTTCTCAGAAGTACAGGCAAACACAGGAGGACTATGGCTAACCAAGTTCACCGATGACTGCAAACTGGGAGCCATAATTGACTCTCTGGCTGACACAGACATCCTACAAAAGGGCCTTACTGAGACGGACACCTGTTGTCAAAGTCATGGCCTCAAGCTAAATGCCAAAAAATGCATAGTCATCCCATTTGGGAAAAACAAAACACCCATGAATTACCACATAGGCGGCAGCCCCCTTAATAGAGAAGAGGTAATAAGAGATTAAAGCAAAGCAAAGCAAAAGCAAAGTAATAAGAGATCTGGGGACCCAGGAAGATAGTAATCTCTCCTTTGACAATCATATTGCCAAAGTAGTTAGGAAATCGTTCTATGTGGCCCATTTGTTTACTAAAAGGTTCACATCTAGAAATAAAGAGGTCATAATGCCCCTCTACTGTCACTCATTAGACCCATCATAGAGTACAATGCCCAGTTTGGAATGTACCTCACAAGACATTTCCAACAGCTGGAAAGACCACAAAAGTACCTCACCAAGAGGATTACTGGCCTCAAACATATGTCCTATGCAGCCCGACTGAAAAAACTCTGGCTGTACTCAGTGGCATATCACTTACTCAGAGGTGATCTCTGCCTGACTTACAAAGCCATGTCCAACTCAAAATTGATGGACATGCTCAACCTAAAGAAATCCAAGTCACTGCGAGCCACGAGCTCTAGGGAGCTAAACCTTGCCACAACTCTTGTTCAAAAGAAATCTTGACCAATGGATGGGAACAATAAATAGAACATGCTGGAGGGATATATTCCTGTCACAGAGACTCCCCATGCTTTAGAACAAAATTCCAAATTACATCAGGCAGAGCCTCTCACTAACACTCATCAAGAGAAACTTTAATGTGTGGATGGGTAACAGAAAATACACCCCTGGGATCACTTAATTGGCTCTGCTTGACAGAGGATCAGTTAATTAATCAATGGGGCAGCAAAAGCCGACACACTCTGGCTAGGCTTATAAATGACTTCGGGCAGATAGCCTAGTACCTACCTATAAACCTATGAACCTATGATAATGCATTCCATGCCCTTGCAGATCAAGCTCGTCAGACTGATGGGACGGTAGTTCCCAGATCCAAGGTGGATTCCCCCTTGTGTAGTGGGATAATTGTAGCTATGCACCACTCAGTGGGCATGAAGCCTGAGGTGAGGCGATGATTAAACATGACACTTAGGTGAGGTTCCAGTTTATTTTGTAGTTCATGTGGTACACAGCCCAGGATGTCATCTGGTCTGGGATGTCATCTGGTCACATGGATGCTGTATTCTTAGCTTTGGAGAGTGCGGTTTCTCACTGTGTGGCCATGATTACCGGAATTTGGCAATCTTTTGGTATTGAGATGGGCCCTTTAGGGGATGAAAGGGGGGTGAAGTTGGCACTAAACTGATCTGCCAGGAAATTGGCAATATCCTTGGGATCAGTATATTTAATGCCATTCTGTTGTAGCTCAAAGCAGATCTGAGCATTGCCATTTAGATTCTTTTAGATAACTATAGAATGCCTTGTGGTTGTCTTTGGAATCTTTGGCAATTTTATTTTTGTAACTAGCTTTGGAGGATTTTATGAGGGATCTCAGCTTCTTACTGATGCTGGTAAGGGAGTTTTTTGCATCCTGGGATTTTCCTCTTTATTGCAACAGTTTCTTTCTTCTGTTGTATAGTTTGTTTATGGCAGGGGACCACCATATTGGCTTCCATTTTTTGGAGGAGAGTGTCTTGGTTCTATTTGGGATGGCACGATTCATGCACGAGTGGATGTGCTCATACAGTGCCTTAGTGCAGGATTCAGCAGTTGAACTTTCAGCTTATGTTATAGACTGAAGTTATCACATTATGTTTTTATATCATAATAAGTTTTATGTTTCCCATGACTTTGGTTGCAGGTATTCTGGCAATTACATACTCCAAAGGAATAAAAACAGAGAATAGCTGCATTAGATAAGATGGGCTTCTGACATGGTTTTGTGATGTCAAAAAAGGTTATGTATTATTTATAAATGGCAATTCATGATCTGAAACTAACATGTTACGATTAATATAAGCCTAAAAATTGTATGATTATCTGAAAAGAGGGCTTACAATATAGTAACGCAAAGGAACTAAGCCTATATGTAGTGGTACTGGAGATCCTAAAGGTATTACACCATTCATTTACATGTATAAAATTCATAGAAAGTTGTAGGAGAAGGGCTTTAATGATAATATATCCTGATTTATACATTTGGTTTCTGTAAATATAAAATAATATTAATGTTATATACACGAGTAATTTTGCAGTTATAAGCACATTAAGTTACAGTGCACACATATTATTTATTTATTATTATTTATTTGACATTTGTTAACCATGTTAGTCCATCTGGTTCAATGGCCCATTTCAGTGGAGACCCAAAGAGAAAAGCTCAAACATTACAAAAGACATGAAGGTTACATATTAAACAGTATACAAAAATGGAGAAAAGCTCCAGCATTACGAAACAAAAAATATGCATACAAGGCAAAACATAAAAACTAAGAGAGCATGTATTTCGAGTGTTCTAATATCGACCTGTTTTCAGTGAACGTTGAAAATATCAAAGAAACAGAAAACCAAATGTTTTCCTAGGGAAAGGATTCAGTTGTTGTTTCTGTTGCTTCAATATTTTCAGCGCTGTGATAGAAAGTTACAGGTTGGGTTCAGGTAAGTGTGCGATTGTGTGGATGTGAGGGTTAGGGCTGGTTAGGTGTGTGAGGGTTAGGGCGTGGGTCAGGTAAGTGTGAAATTGTGTGGACGTAAGGGTTAGGGCGGGGTAGGTGAGTTAGGGCACGGGTGAGGTGACTGTGCGATAGTGACGGACTTTAGGGTTAGGGTTTGGGTTAAGGTAAGTGGATAGTTAGTGGTGTATGTATAGTTTAGTGTAGGGTTAGGTGTAATAGTTTATGTGTATGTGTGTGGATTGCTATTTGTTTGGTGTGCTTGTGTTGTGTGTATGTGTTTTGGAGCAGAACATATTTTCCCTAGGAAGAAATTCACTGTTCTGTAAGTTCGATGTTTTAGATTTTCGATTAATAGGGTTCGATATTAGAACAATCGAAATTTTGAAAGTTCGGTGTTCTAATATAGACCCAGATATAAATAATAAGTGAAAGTAGTAACAGTATCGGCCTATCTTTCCCATGGTATCATTTTATTAGTAATTAATTTAATGAACATATTAGTTATTAAGTTCTAAGATATAGAAGAGATGTGGAAAATAAAAAGAGTGGGCATGGAATTTAAGGAGGATTTTGGCAGGGGTAAGATCTTCAGCTAAGAAAATGATGCATATACAGAAGTAAAGTTAATATGTTTGGACTAACTGAAAATGAGCGAGTTTGAATGTTTAATTTTAAATTGATGTTAGCATTAATTTAGAAGTAATAGCTATACGATTTGGCTAGTCAGTTTATGGCAAGGCTAAAGAAGAGTTTGTATGATTACATCATCAGACTAGGAATGTGTTATTTTGTGATGGTGATAGTTTTGTTCTTAGTATTAGTTATTTAGTTTTAGTCATTAGGTTCTTGTCCATGTCAAGGTACGTTATAAATAGAAATATAGAAATATTCATATTTGCTTTGTATCTGAAGTCATATTAATATATAAAGCTTTGTGTAGTATAAATATCAGGTTATAAATGTATATTATTGAATATTAATGGTTAAATAGCCCAGTCAAAAGAAGCAGTCTTTTGAAATACAGAAAAGTTCATAATGTTGATATTGTCTTTTTGCAAGAAACACACTTGCTCTCTAAAGATGTAGATAGAATTTCTTAAAAGATTATTCTATCTTAGTTGGGATGCACTTTAAAACAAAAAGAAGATGCACACTTATATTATGGAAACATTCTGTGACTATGCCAGAAATGATTGATTTGGTGATAATAGAAAAGTATTATACATTAGTCAACTCTTACTGGATCCCTGGAATTGGAGCAAAAGTCTCTTTAAAGTATTTAGATACTATAGTTCTTTATATGAATGGTGAAATAATTACGGCAGGTGATGCTAATTTTGTGTTATCAGAAAATGGCACCAACGCTAATAGAAAAATTAGATTATCATCAGTTGAAAAACATCTTAATCACTTCAATAATATAATAAACTTCAGAAACATCTATGACTTAAGACTATCTAAATCTCTTATACACATTACTCTTTAGATATGGCGTGGCGTTGTCATCTCACAGCAAGACGTTGTCCTGTTCGATTCTCAGCTAGAGCGTCTTCTGTGTGGAGACATGCGTGAATGGGCGTACCTTCGTTGAATGTTGTGCGTCAGGGCCAGCAACTCGGCATGTAAAAATCAACTGCCAATCATTAGCAGACCGGAGTTCCACTGTGGCAACCCCTAACCGGAAAAGCCGAAAGAAACAACAACTCTTTAGATATGGCACTCTAGTCAATATAGACAAGGCTTTTGTCTTAAATGACTTATACTCTAGAAATGAAGATATATTATTTCCTGTCCATTGACTGACCACAACAGAATCATTTTTAATCTCATTTTGAAGTCATAAAATCTAATAAAATTTAATATACTTGATGCATATATAATAAAAATTAAGGGTTTTAAAGACTGGTTTACTAATAAATTGACACTTTCTTAAAGTTTAACAATAATGGAGAAGCTTCCAAGATCAAATTTTGGGATTTTTTTGAGAGCATATTTAAACAGTAAAATTAAAAACTGGTATGCATGTAAAAGAAGAGAATGAGATAGAGAATTAAAAGAGTTATAAGACTAAGAGAGCTAACTTAAAATCAAAATAGGTGGATATTCTTAGTGATAAGATTTCTATAAATCTAGAAAAAAATTAAATTACAATCGTATTCAGTAAATTCTAAGACTTTACACAGATTAGGCATTAGATCAAAGAAAATTAAAAATTAAATCATATCAAAAAGATTTCATATAAACATGGAAGTAAAAGTAAAATAGTTACTGATTTAGATGATATATTAGAATGTCTTAGGGATCATTATGAACAAATGAATAATAATAATAGTAATAATAGTAATATAATAAATAACAATAGTCTTGCAAACTTTCTAAAAGAAAACATTAACAATAAAATAAAACAACAAAGACATAGTATTGATAAACCTTTTTTGCTTAAGGAAATGAAAGATCAAATTAAAAATATTAAAATAAATAAAGCTCCAGATTTGAATGGACTAATCCCTGTATTATACAAATTGTTCCAGAAAATATATTAAAAATTTTGGTTAAAGCATTTAATGTTGTCAAATATGCATCAGATGTACCCTCATCTTGGAGATTATCACTTGTTTCACCAATACTAAAACAAGATAAAAGCCCTAAGTTTTAATTTCATCCAATCTCATTTCTAAACATAGATTATAAAATGGTTAGTCAATACTGGCAAAGAGAGTAAATAATATTTTGGATAAAATTATTAACAATGATCATACAGGCTTTATATTTAACAGGGGAGTACATGATAACATTACTAGACTTAGCACCTTAATAAAATTTGCTAACAAAAAGAAAAACAAACTGTCAATTATACGTTTATATTTGGAGAAACCATTTAATTCTGTAAGCTGGAGTTATTTGTTTAAAGTTCTTGAAGAATATAATTTTTCTGTAGAATTTATAAATGTAATCAAGATGTTATATGATAATGTATCTGCAGTTATTAATGTAGGTTCATTGCTGTCTAAATCTTTCAGAAGTTTAAAGGGTACAAAACAGGAATCTCTACTTTCCCCATTGTTATTTGCTTTATCTATTGAACTATTTTTAAATCACATCAGAGCAAATAAAAATATAAAAGGTTTTTCAATCAGTATTTTTAAATGGGATTGTGATGACCCACCACAGGATCGGTAATCAAGGAGTCTCAATCCTCTTCAATGCCAAGAGTGGGAGAAATTCACTGAGAGGATGACAGCTACTCACACAGTAGTTCCAGATGCAGCTCTCTGCATCAAGTGCAATTGCCCTTAACAGCACACTGAGACCACAGTTCATTCAGGACGGGGTCCACTTTCTCCAGATCCCTAATTAGACTCCCCATGGGGAAAGCTATAGAGTTGAAATCTCAGCTGTATGACCAAGCCAAGATCTCCAGCACCCTCTCTGTCCAACCAGCGCTTCATGTCCCTGCCCAAGTAGCTGACACACATACTCTTTGAGGTTTGATTTATACACACACACACACACACACACACACACACACACACACACACACACACACACACACACACACACACCTGGCAAAGGCTGCCACAGGTTTACTAGCTATGCCCCCTTCTGCCACACTATAAGATAGTTACCACTGCTACCAGTCACTGTTGCCAGCTACCCTAAGGCCCTTAACAAAGGGTGACCAATATTACTGTGTAATATTAATATTAAAGCAAATGGTAGTTTGACCAAGGGCAAGGTTATTAGGAGTGGCCCACACAGTGTCACAAAATAAATATGCAAGTACTCTTAAAACTTATATATCTCTACAGAGATCAGCCACAATGAAAGGTTTAACTATATTTAATAATAAATAAAAGAACAGGATGATACTTAATATCAATTCACAGTGACATCAGAGTTCAGTATGACAGGACATATTTTAAACAACATTGCATGACAGGCTCAGACAAATAAAGAAAAATATCTAAACTAAGCTTTGCTATATTCATGACTATATCTAAGAGAATTACTAGTCAGTAGTTAACTTACTTAATTAGAGCAAGGCAGATGTGGTGAATGTTTCTTGTTGCCATATCCAGGATTGAAAGCTGTGTCTCACTAAGAGACTTCTCAAAATAATATCTAAAATATTACTGCTGGGATAGCTTGCAGAAAGTCATCTTTTCTGGTCATCTGACTTCTAGTTCCCAGTAGAAACTCCATTGCTGAAGGTGACAATATTTAGCATCTACCTTTAAAAATACTCATACAAGGGCATTTGGTCAGATCTTTGGCAGATGCTGGAAGTCATAAAACAATTGCATTCCTCCACATATCAAGACTAATAATTAGTTAACCCTAAAAACAATACATAAATCTTCCTAGTGCAGACTGTGTCTCTTGCTGCATTGAAAACTGAAAGATACCATCTTTTATGGCCTAGCCTATAAAGTGATTTAATTTCTGATATTTTTCTAAAGTTTACTGGACTGAGGTTAACCCTCCAGTTACCTCTCTTAACATATACATTTAAACAATTACAATAGTGAGTGTACATTTATGTTCTCTTCCAGTAGGGCACTCCGGATACATTTTAAAAGCAAGCACTTTACAAATACTTTTTCAGCACAAACATCTGTACAGAGCAGTTTGATATACACATGACATACAGTTCTAATACATTTGTCCTGGTCCCTTTTAATAATACACATTAACACCAATGGACATTTGACAACTTTTATTACATTTAACAAAACCAATACTTAGATTAAGAACAGTAACCGATAAGTGCAATTCAATCTTCATTTAGAATTCAACAGGGCAGTGTACCCACTTACCCTATCTGAATAAGCAGTGTCCATACCCACTCACTTATTCTTATCAAGCAGCATCCTCCAGCTCACTTGATCCCAAACTCAATATCAACAATGCCATCATCAAGAAGCTGAGTAGAAGAGGACAATCCTGTCCCTCTTCTCTGCACTTCTCACCCCCTAATATTTTTAATCTAACCAATTAATTAAAAGGAAAAAAGAGATGGGAGTGAGGGTTGCAAACTCACATCAAACGCGATACTAATTCCTTACACTTCACAATTATAAAACCTAAATCCCACCCAAATCTACATCACTTCTGCTACTCCCTGTAATTAACCCATTACCACCTAAACCTAACTATCCTAACTTTAAACCTGTCCTTACCCTTGTACCCTTCCATACACCCCCACCCTCCCCAACACACTTTCTCTACCCCCCTGTAAAATGGTCCTGGACAAATAAGTTTATCCCAAACCTGATTTGTAAAAAAAACATCTTATATAAATTAGTTTGATATTCTCAAATGACATATAATTATTTATAAAATTTCAACTAGCTGTGCTGGCAGTACAGCCTTTCTTCACAGGGATAATAATCAAATTTACTATTTGTGAGTTACTATTTTTTCTCATCTTATGTTATGATTCAAGATGAACAAATGTGGTAGTTCATTTACATGCTTTATTACATAGAAACACATCAGAATGGATAGCAGCAACATAAAATATAAACAAACCGATTAACTGATAAACTAATGCATACATGCATGCTTACATCTCAACAGCTGGCAGTCTAGCTTGCACTTGCTCAGTTATTTATACACATGTGCAAGCCCATGGAAAGCTTCTTAAAGGTGCATACACACTCCGATCTCCATTCTCCCTCTTTAGTGAATTGTCTTACGATAACAATGACATTTGAAAAAGACATGCAGTTATACAGACACTTAAGAAATAAACACAGAGTTCATGTCCAAGTTGCCGTGTATCTAGAGTAGTTAGGACTGGGTTTAGCATCAGGGACAGTCGTTGTTAAACAGTCTGCTTCAGAAGTCTTGGGAATCTTCTCAGGAACAGGGATATTTGCTGGAATATCCTCTGGAACTGGAACATTGGATAACTCACTCTGAGATCTAGAGTCAAGATGCTGCAATACTGGCTCAGACACCGGTACTAAATGTTTCAATTCCACCTAAATTCAACTCCTTGTGATTCTAGAATGTATAATCTCTGCTCTTTGGATGTCTGTATCCTCACTATCTCCCCTTCTAGTAATCGATTGAGTGGTTTGCTTTTCTTATCATAATAGGACTTTTGGGACAATGCCTTTTCATAAGTTGAGCTTTCACTGCTTTGCTGTTCTTAGCACAGGGAACCAAAACATTGCTACTGATTGGTAGTGTGGTTCTTTTTTGCCTTGACAAAAGTCTCTGAGCAGATGAACCAAGATGTTTATCGTGAGGACCATATCTGAGATTTAGGAGATTTAGAAAAACATGGCTATTGTCAAGTTTCAACTTCGCTAATAACTGTTTCACACTTTGAACTGCACGTTCTGTCAAACCATTTGACTGTGGATATTCAGGGCTACTCATAACATGAATAAACTCACACTCTTCAAAAAACCTTTTGGACTGCTGACTTGTAAACTGTGTACCATTGTCAGAAATAAATTTGCACAGACTACCATGGACTGCAAAATGACATTTTAACTTAATGACAGTACTGGACACTAGATTAGGAAGTAGGTCAATCTCAGACCAATATAAATAAGACTCTACTAAAACCAAGTAATGTTGACCATTCCATTTGAAAATATCTGTAGCTACTGTTGACCAAGGTATTTCAGGAATCTGGTTTAGCTGAAGTCATTCTTTCTGTTGATGTGGCTTAGTGCTATTACATACAGAACACAATGAAAATACTCTCTCAATATTCTTTGACATAGAAGGCCAAAATACTAGTCCCCTCACCCTTATTTTGGTAGAACCAATTCCTGGGTGACCACGATGCAAGGTGGTTATATAATCTTGTTGCAAGGATTATGGAACAATCCCTTTTGGATCTTTCATAATGATACCACTGTCAAACAAAATCTCATCTCTGTAAAGAATGTATGGTTGCAAGTCATGAGATACGATTGCTTTGATGGTCATCCATGACTGATAAAGTGGTTGAGCTTCTGAAGAATTGGAGCTGAAGCTGTATGACTTCTATGTTCATCAAAATTTGTGGAAGAAAAATTTCTCAAAAATTTGTCATTTCCATTATTTCAAAATCAAGTTGCTCATTTTCATGCTGTTCAGTGGTATTTCTGGGTGATCTGGATAAAGTATCAGCAAGATAAAGAAGTTTGCCTTTTGTGTAGACAAGATTGAAATTATATGTTTGCAATTTCAACATCATGCATTGCAATCAAGAAGGAGCTGTATGCATAGGCTTTCTCAAAATAGTGACTAGAGGCTGGTGATCAGTTTCATTTTGAATAGGTCGGCCATAAATATAATCATGGAATGTCAAACATGCAAACACAATTGCCAAGAGTTTTTTCTCTATCTGCACATACTGCATCTCAGTTTGGGTTAGAGTTCTGGATGCATAGGCTACTGGTCTACCCTCGTGAAGAATGACTGCACCGAGATCAAATTTAAAAGCATCAAAACAAAAAGTTACTGGTTTGTGAACATCATAGTATTTTAAAGTAGATGGACTGGCAATTCTCTGTTTCAGGACATCGAGCACTCTTTGGTGTTGTTCTAACCAGGACTCGGATAAATGTTTGTATGTCAACTCTCTGGAATGAACTTCCATAGATAGTTAACTAGGCCAAGGAAAACATTGTAGGGCTTGAACATTGTCTTGAGCTGCCATCTCAAGAATTGCTGTTTGCTTGGAAGGATCTGGTTGTCAGCTTAATCTGGTAATAAATGAACAACATAAGTAACTTCTCGTAGCTTGAATTTTTACTTCTGAGGATTCATCTTAAGATTCACTTCACATGCTCTTTCCAAAACTTTCTTGAGGTTTCTATTATGTTCAACTTCAGCATTACCTCCAACCAGAATATCATCTACTATAATAGCGCATGGATATCCAGAAAACATTTGTTCCATCGTATGTTGAAAGACTTCACTGGCAGAATTTATCACGAATGGCATTTTCAAAAATCTGTACCTGGCAAAAGGAATACTGAAAGTGGTTTGCAATGAAGATTTTTGGTCAAGCAAGGTTTGCCAAAATTAACTTTTTGCATCTAAGACAGAAAAAACTGTGTCATTTTGGAGAGCAGCAATTTCTTAGATTGTACGTATTAAAGCATTATTACTTAAATCGATGAACAAAACAAAACATCTTCATGTACTGGAAGTTATTTACTTGAACATATCTGCATAGATCTTTTACAAATCCCTATAAGGTTGGAATAATAAACAAAATATCAAATTTTAATTGCTGGAGATGTGAGAATAATATGGAAGCAGACTGGCTACATATGATACTAGAATGTAAAATAATATCTCCATTTTGGAAAGAATTTAACATTTTTTTTGCAAGTGTTGTGGTCAGATAAATGTATAATAATAACAAACTCATTACTATTGTTTAATGCTGCATTGTCTCTTTTATGGTCAATTTTAGTGATTGCAAGGAAAGGTATTACTTTAAATTGCAGATGTAAAAATATCATACTCTTCTCTGAATTTATAAATTTAGCAAAAAGTGTATGCAAGAATTAACAATTAAGATGAGAACACCTAACATCACACTTTAGTATATTGCATGGAAAAACTGACTGATTTACTTGAAAAATACTACTGATATTTACGTTAATTCTTAACAAACATCTTGATATCGACCAATTGAAAATAGTTTCTATTTGTTATGATTTAATAATATATTTGTTTGTTGTATTGTGATTGTTTATAAAAATGGAATAAAAAATTAAACACAGTAAGGTGGTCAGAAGCACTGAATCATAAAAATAAAAATCAGAGACCTAGTTCTTGTTATAAATAGTATGGAAATCAGTTTATGTTTTCATGTGTATACACAGACGTGTTTTTGTGTACATGTGTGTTCGTATATGTGCACGTGTGTGTATGTGTGTGCGTGCATGCATATGTGAGTGTGTGTGTGTGTGTGTGTGTGTGTGTGTGTGTGTGTGTGTGTGTGTGTGTGTGTGTCCCTTCTGTTTTCATTTATATGAGAGTTGGGAATAGTTTATGGATACATTTCCTTGTCATAAATTATGTGGGTGGTATGGTGTAAAAAAGGTGCCTACTGTCATTCTTTTATCATACATATACAATCTTTACAGTGGTAACACAATTTGAACAAAGTTAGGGGAAATATTTTTATACTCTTACATAGCTCTAGGCTGCTGTGCATTCCTGGCCCTGGGATAAATAGGTTTTCCGCCCAACCTGATTGTCCAGTAGTAATGAGGACTTGCCCTGCCTGCTGAATAGAAACATCTTCCACTTAATACGGCAGTCTCCCCACTCTAATGAACAGAACCCATTCTACCATGTGCAACAGTCCCCTCAAGGGAATAAATTAAATACGTGAAACCACCCAATCTGATTGTCCAGTAGTAATGAGGACTTGCCCTGCCTGCTGAATAGAAGCATCTTCTTCTTAATACGGTGGTCTCACCACTCTAAGAAACAGAATCCATCCTACCCTGTGCAACAGTCCCATCAAGGGAATAAATTAAATATGTGAAAGTACGTACTTTAAAAAATGTATGTAGATATAATAGTGTGAAATAATCTAGGTTGTAAATTTACTCTCACTAGCCAGGACAGCCAGCAACCACAACTATCTGTTCCCAAACCTGGTCTCCCTTCCCCTATTAATCTCTGTCTTTAACTCCTGTCCTACCCTACTCGAACTCTAAACCTGCTACCTTCCTTTCTCTCTCCCAATAGACGCTACTACTGCTATTCAGCCTGTGTCCACTAGATGGCAACATTTTCCCTAGACCTATCCTACTGTCTTTAAACATACTGCAGTGGTGGTGCTGCGGTAGCGTTGTCGCCTCACAGTAAGACATTGTCCTGTTCGATTCTCAACTAGAGCGTCTTCTTTGTGGAGACATGCGTGAATGAGTGTACCTTCGTTGAAGGTTGTGGGTCAGGGCTGGGAACTCGGCACGTAAAAATCTACTGCCAATCATTAGTGGACTGGAGTTCCACTGTGGTGACCCCTAACTGGGAAAAGCCAAAAGACACAACAACATCCTACTGTCTCTAAACACAATTTACAGGCATCCCGATTCCCATATCTTGTATTAGCTTTAGTCCCACTCTGTCCTCCCACCTTTTATTCTTCACTACCTAACCAATCTGTATATTCTAACTAATAACAAGGCTTTGTGTCATCTGCCCATCCCCAGCTATACTTACCTTAGCAATCTGCTCCTCTGATTGTTCTCCTAGGGTTCACTTCTTCTGTGGCTCTGACCTTAATGCTATAGCCCATAGTGTATTTTTTATGCTCCCTACTTGCTACAATACTCTGCTCCTTACCTCATCTTTTCTTCCCTTTATACTTTTTCTTCTTCCTCACATCGCTGTGCCCTCTCATGCAGGACTGAACTATTTACCTACTTAGCCTGGATACCAGTCCCCTTCCCTCCCTTCACTACCTAGTGAATAGTTTTAGACAACTTCCGGTTTTTACCTGCCCCTGTCTATCCTCTTCTCACTTCCCTCCTTTCCATGACATCACCTATCCTATAAATATTCCTTGCCCCCTATGTCATCATCTTTATACTCTTACCTAGCTCTAGGCTGATGTGCATTCCTGGCCTTGGGGTAAATAGGTTTTGTAAGTATGCTTCTATAATCATTTTAGACCTGGGAAATGCCTCTTTGTAAAAAAGTAACTGAACATGTGCATCTAATGTACAAATTACTGTTTATGTGAAAAAGTGTGCAGCACTGTTATTCCAAGCCGTTATCGGCTAACTTAAATTGCATTTCTGCGCGTGGAGTAAACGGAGATCTGAAGTTGCTGGCAGGAGGTTCAGCAGCTATGCTAGCTAGCATGCTTAGATGTTGTTTTTCTAATCTAATCCCATGTATGCTAGCACGTTTGTTGTGTAGCCTTTTTTTCAAATTGTTAGAGTGAATTTAGAAGTGCTTTTGGTAAGTTTATATTGTGCAAGCTGTTCTGTGCCTGTGGCACGCTAACAATGCCATCATACCTTAGCGTCTCAGTGTGGCTATAGTCCAACACCAATTGTTGCTGTTGATGAATAGTGTTAGGTAAACTGTTATTTGGAAGTGAATAGTCTTAAGTTAGCTGTGTTTTTGTCCTATTCTACAACTACAATGACACATCTAATATAGCGTTTTAGCTTGTTTTTTTACACTATCAAGCGTTTTAGAGCTTACTTCAATCCACCTCTGATTAGGGTTGAGTACATATTTAACAGAATTTCTTGGTTTCTACTTTTGCAAAGGGTGGAATACAAGTTTATTTGAGCCATATGGACCCTGAACTACTGTTTATATGAACAGTGTTAGGTAAACTAGTATTTGGAAGTGAATAGTCTAAGTTAGCTGTGTTTTGTCCTATTCTACAACTACAATGACACATCTAATATAGCGTTTTTTTAGCTTTTTTTTACACTATCAAGCGTTTTAGAGCTTACTTCAATCTACCTTTGATTAGGGTTGAGTACATATTTAACTGAATTTCTTAGTTTCTACTTTTGTAAAGGGTAGAATACAAGCTTATTTGAGCCATATGGACCCTGAACTACTTTTTATATGGGTCCTACTTGACAAGATGTACCTTAGTCACATTCTATTTGTTGGAACTGCAATTACTAGACAGAACATGCCATATTGAACTTGCACCTTTGTACAATACTGCATCTCTACTGCCTGTGATAGCATCTAAACTGTATACCTTGCTGTTAGCTCTGTTAAAAGGAAACTGTGCTGCTATATTTTCTACTGATATTGTCACCTTAGAAAATTCCTATATGCATCAGTATATCTCCCTGCCAACTGAACTGTACAAATTGTGCCTAGAATTATGCAGTTAACAGTTGCTTCACATCGACTCGAGTCTAGAACTTAATGCCAGAATATTGCAAATTTATAGTTGGTTTACATTGATTTAGTGTCAAAACATATTTGGCTGTAATAATTGTGCTAGTATGCTAGTATAGTCTTTACCCTATTTGCTATTAATATCTAAAAAGTGTGTGTAACTGTGAGTTTTTCTCTGAGTGCCTTACCACTGTTTCTCTCTCCCTTTATATTTATCAGCCGCCCAACCTGATTGTCCAGTAGTAATGAGGACTTGCCCTGCCTGCTGAATAGAAACATCTCCCACTTAATACGGCGGTCTCCCCACTCTAAGGAACAGAACCCATCCTACACTGTGCAACAGTCCCTTCAAGGGAATAAATTAAATACGTGAAAGTACATAATTTAAAACCACTGTCTGTAGATATAATAGTGTGTAATAATCTAGGTTGTAAATTTACTCTCACTAACCAGGACAGCCAGCAACCAAAACTATATGTTCCCAAACCTGGTCTCCCTTCCCCTATTAATCTCTGTCTTTAACTCCTGTCCTACCCTACTCGAACTCTAAACCTGCTGCCTTCCTTTCTCTCTCCCAATAGATGCTACTACTGCTATTCAGCCTGTGTCCACTAGATGGCAACATTTTCCTAGACCTATTCTACTGTCTCTAAACACAACTTACAGGCACCCTGATTCCCATATCTTGTATTAGCTTTAGTCCCACTCTGTCCTCCCACCTTTTATTCTTCACTACCTAACCAATCTGTATATTCTAACTACTATCAAGGTTTTGTGTCATCTACCTCTCCCCAGCTATACTTAACTTAGCAATCTGCTCCTCTGATTGTTCTCCTAGGGTTCACTTTTTCTGTGGCTCATCCTGCTCTATACACCCTACGGGCTCACTACACTCTCCTACTATACCCCCAAATGCCACCCACCCCAGTGGTCCTAAACTTATACACCACTTGCCACACTCCTTTACACTAACACCAATCAAAACTCCTCCCCCTTAAAGTGCTTATAATTTTCTCCCATCAGTCATCATCTTACTATTCTATCTGCAAGTACCCCTACATATCCACATCATCCAATTTATATCTACAATGACTGCACAAATGGCCCGAACATACCACAAACCATTACTAATATTATCACTCCTAACTATTCTAACTATACCATATCTACTTACTCTCTATGAACACCATAAATATCTAGGAATTTACAACCCCAATAGGCACACATCTTTACCTACACTTAAGCTTCCTCATAGTCTCAACAATTCATCCTACCAAGCTAGGTATTCAATGGCCAGGTATCATAGACTCAGTCACATCTCCTACTAATCCCAAAAACCAGAAGATTCAAAAACCTAACTTGTAAACTTCTACAACTCTCCCTAAGAGTACAACTCCACTCCCTTTTAGATGGTGGAATACACCCAAACCCTGGTCCAACCTAAAGCACAGCTACAAAGCCTTATACACCAACTCCCACTAATATATACCTGCTTACCAGGCCCCCCCCAACTCTCTCTCCTCATAGCTCACCTTAATGTCCGAAGCATCAATAACAAAATTGCTCACCTGCATGCCCTTATAGATGTACATTCTTTTAACATCCTCTGTCTCACTGAAACATGGCTTAACCCATCAATACAAGACAGTGTAGTTATTCCCCCTGGCTACAATATCCTGAGACTTGACCATAATGCTAAGAAGGGTGGCGGAGTAGCACTACTTTACAAAATGGATTACACGTGACCTCACCAGACCCCAAACCTCCACTTTTCAGTAATGCAGAGATTCTTATATCTAAAATTCAGCTCAACAAATGTAAAGCCATATATATAATGTGTATCCACCTTGCCCTAGGCAACAATACTAACACTGAGGCCATCCTCAGTTGGCTGTCAATCAACTACCCAAAAGAAACCATAATACTTGGTGACTTTAATATAAACTGGAATTTCTGTGCATCTGAGCAGCTTTCTACTCACATAAACCTATATGGTTTTACCCAAACCATCACATCCCCTACACAAACCAATAAACTTAACAACAAAACAAGCACCCTAGACTGGATTTTCACTAATACTCACCAACAAACTTATAAAACAGCACTCTTCCTGAGGATATAAGTGACCACTCACTCACCTATATAATCAGATATAAGACTCAGTCTCCAAACTCAACCATCTATAGGACTATAAGGACTAACAAAAACTTTAACCCTGTTAGCTTCCAAACTGAACTTATAGCCTGTGACTGGTCACCCCTGAAACACCTCTCATTAGATGATGCAGTCAAATACTTCAATTCAAAATTCCTAGCTATTCTAGATTGTCATGCTCCAGTACGCAAAATTAGAATAAAAACTAAACCAGCCCCATGGCCCACCAGAACTACCAAACAAAAAAATCCTCCAAAGAAATAAACTATGGAGCAAATGGCGGTCAACAAAAAGCCCTTCAGAACACTTACAGTTCAGACAGCTAAGAAATGAAACAAAAAACCCATTTTGTCTGATAAAAGAAACTATTGCTGCCAGCTTCAACAAACCCACCAAAATAACCCTCAAAAATTCTGGTCAGGCAACAATAACCTCCTACACCCAGGACACTCATGCACTCCTACTCCCTCCAACTCTGATCACAACAATCCCACCCAAATAGCCAATTCATTTAACACTTTTTTTACAGAAACCATTCAATCCCTGGCCAACCAGCTATCCCCTAGCCCCACATGCTCTATGATTGCCATCACCAATAATGCCCCTCTATTTCATTTTCAGCCAGTTCCTACATCCTATGTCTGTAACCTTATCCAGAAACTTAAACCCACCACACTCTCTGCAGATCTACTACCTGCAGAATACCTGCAAAAATCAGCTAAAGTTATAGCCTACCCCATATCCATTCTCATGAATAGAACTATTTCTGAAGAAACCTTCCCATCAATCTGGAAGGTTTCTCTCATTATCCCCCTGGATAAAGATGGTAATTGCAAGGAGTATTCCAACTGCAGGCCCATAGCCATATTATCCCCTTTGGCTAAAGTAATGGAGAAATGTCTTCATATGCAACTCTTAACCCACTTACTTGAAAACAATTTAGTAGCCACCTGCGAACATGGCTTTAGACCATTTCATAGCACTACCTCTGCTCTCTTATCCTTCACTGACCACATTAATAGTAATAGAAACAAGGACACTCTATCCTCAGCCCTCTTTATTGATCTGTCAAAAGCCTCTGGCATGGTTAACCACCACCTCCTCATAAACACACTCAAAATCCTGTCATTGGATGCTTTCACTATACAGTGGTTCCAATCCTACTTAAATAATAGGCAACAGGCTGTACAATGGGCAAATACCTTATCTTCCCACCTCCCAGTTGCTCTAGGCATCTCTCAAGGATCCATTTTGGGTCCTTTACTATTCTCCATCTTTACAAATTGCCTCCATTCAGTAATTCCACAAGCCACCTGTATCCAATACGCAGACAATTCCACACTTATATGCTTTGCCACTTCCCCATTGGAACTTCAGTCTCTAACCCAAAAGATCTTTAGCACAGTTGAAAACTGACTTTAACATAGGTGTCTTATCCTAAACCCAAACAAAACAAAAATGTTACTTTCAACCCCACCCGCAGAGCCTCCCCACTCAACTTTACCATAACTTCTAGTAATGGAACTATAATATCTCCTGATCCTACCACAAAACTACTTGGGGTACTAATTGATAATAAACTCTCTTATAAGCCTCACATTAATATCACTATAAAAACAGAGAATAAGAAATTAGGTTCCCTCTACAGGATCAAACCCTTTCTGACCCCTCTAGCAAGGGTCAACATTGCCCACACCCACCTTATCTCTACCCTACTTTATGCCTCCCCTATCTGCACTAAAATATGTAAAAGTAATCTGACCAAACTGTCTACCTCTTACAACAATATTGCCAGATTTGCAGCTGGGTCCCCCTATAGAACCCACCATTGTATCAATCTGAATCAACTAGGCTGGTTAGAATTGCCAAATCTAACACTTTTTAATCAACTAATAGTAGCCCATAAGATCCTGTATCAACCAAGAAATACACCTATACTCACTTCCCTAATCACCCCCTATAGCAATTTCAAAACCCTCCGCTCATCTAACAAACTTCTAGTACAAATAACTAAATCTAACAATTTAGCTGGTGACACTCTGTTCTCTAATACAGTGGGTAAAACCTGGAACAGCCTCCCAAATTACCTAACCTCCTCAGCCAATCTATTTAAAAGCAAACTTAAACCCTACCTTAAATCACACTGGCTATGCCCCCTGTGCTAACCCAGACTAACGATTAACCCTTCCCTTGATACCCAGCTTCTTATGGGCATTATCTACTCTATTCATAATAAAGTGTGTTTGACTATTTGAAGGATTAATGTGCATGCATTTATGTTTATATAGTTGAATGATTAACCATAGCCATATTACACCTGGATCTCTTGTGAGACTTTAGAAAATAAGCCTATCCAAGCAGTTTTTTCTTCCTATGAAAACTCATAGCTATTAGTCAATAGTATTTTGGTTTGAAATTGTTGTGTGACTTTATAACTAATATTGCCTCTTAGATATACTTGCATTATTAATACAAATAACTGTTTGCATTAGTTGCTTTTCTATTTGAATGCTAAATCTTAAGACATGTAATGTATGCCGGAGCTTTGTAATGTCCTAATTTCTTTGTAAATATCTATGTCTTGCTGTACTTTTTTATATTGTGGAGCTTTTCTCCTCGGGCCTCCACTGAAAATGGACATATATCCAACTGGACTAGCCCGATCAACAAATGTATAATAATAATAATAACAAATAATAATAATATCCTAATCTAAGGTTGATATGTAATGATTGAAATCTAAGGATATCTCAAAATATTTACCCTATGCACTAATCCAAGAATGAGCTATGTCAAAATATTTCCCCATTGTGGGGTACATTGGTAGGCTGGAATTATTATATATAATTATCAAACGTGTGGAACATATTCTCCACTCAGATGTAGGAAGTGAAGGTCCTTGCAAAATGCTTTAGATGACAGAATCACAGCACTGGACTAAATATTTTGAAGGAATGAGGTTTCTGTTATCTGCTGTAGAAGGAGTCATACCCCCCCCCCACCCGAAGGAATGAGGTTTCTGTTATCTGCTGTAGAAGGAGTCATACCCCCCCAAACACACACACAAATCCTGCTAGAAGCAGTAAGATGCAAGGCAAATAGATGAAAATACTGCTTTATGAGGATAGTGGTGAAACTATGCAATGCTTCAGTGTTATGTAAAGGTAAAAGTTCAGACAGTGATCACAGTGTGAAAAGATTCTGAATAAGAATCTATTAGAAAACAATGCAGACCATTTTCACAAAAATCAGTATTTAATGGCAGAAGTTCTTAAGCATCATTTTCCTGTGGGACGGCCTGAATGTCTCTAGTATACACCCCCAGGTTGTAAATATACTATCCCTATGGTCATATTCTCTCAGGGAAATGAAAAAAAAAATGTATTTATTTTTGCAGAATTGCTACAATATTTAAAAAATGTGTGTTTGAGTGTTTGAGTGTGTGTGTGTGTGTGTGTGTGTGTGTGTGTGTGTGTGTGTGTGTGTGTGTGTGTGTGTGTGTGTGTATATATATATATACGCTTAGGTGTGACCCCTGGGGAAAAATAAACAAAAAAAACTTTGCAAACAGCTTCTGTTTACCCTGCAGGTGTAAAATGGACCAGCAGAACCTCGTTCCTCATTGCTGCAATAATGAGTGGAACAATCCATAGGTCTCCTGAACTAGATGGACGAGTAAATGGAGAGGCAGTTATGAAGTGGCTCATTTAGACTTGACAGACCACATTTTTTATAATCTTCTAATGCTCATAGGCAAATGAAAAATCATGGCCTTTTCACTTAGCATTAATTTTCAGAGCTGTCTCACTCTAGTTCACTCTAATTTCTAGCTGAATACAAAATGTCTGGGTTCCTTTAATAACAAAAAAAATAAATAAAAGAAATACATGTTGGGTTCATTTTTAAATAAAATCCACTGCTTTCGAACATGTTTCAGGTTTCTGTACAAAGACAGGCTTTGAACTCAGGTTCATAAGTATGCCTAGTTATTCATTGAAGCTTAATTCCTTAACTCACAGGTCATTCCATTTTAGATAGAACTACAAAAGCAGTAGTAATTTAGTGAGTGTATTAATTTATTTACCCTGCTCAAAGCAGTTAGAAATTAAGGTGTGCCATATGTTCTGAAGACAGTCATAATATTTTTTAGAAGGTGCCAAGACTTATTAATCAACATTGATGCATGACTGACAGATGTCTTCATTTTACTGTAACAAGGGTACAGTAGTTTAAAAATTTTATCTAGCTTTATGCAGTGACAGTTATTGTACAGCACAATTCCTCTGGCTTTACAATTATATTTTATGCTTGTATTTTTATAGGACCTCCAGGCATGAACATACTTATTTAATAAGCCAGGAATAGCTTTTAGTACAATGACCAGGTCCTCAAGACTTTGGTGTTATGTAATCTATTATTTGAATACATAAAGTTCTCTTTTCTGATGTTTTATTCACTGTTGTGAATCAATGCTGTCTGCACATATTTTATAGTCCTCTCACTGTCTTCAGTCAATGAAAAACTAAGTGCATTTATTGGCTTTGACATGCAGATGTCAGTCGACCAGGTGGTGAGATTTCTGTCACTCAGGGTTCTTCTTTTCAGTACTTGATGTTTTCTTTTATGAAAATGCATTACTTGTTCTTCAAAGCTGTAGTTTCTGTCTCTACTGAACACCTCTAAATTGGTAACCAAGGAAACGGAGTGCAATAATACACTAAAGATGAAGTGTTTTTGACAGAATACAAACAGTAAGGCATGTCTTTTGCACTATGATTTAAATCACACTTGTAAACAAAGACCAGAACATGAAAATAGTTCTGCTAGCACTAATTTGCATTCACTAAGTAGACACTAATTATGCATTTAGCACTGCAACATTTTTTATCATATAGTACCTTCAATTAGTACCTTCTTAGCTGCATGCTAACTGGAGCCTATTTGTAATGCTAGCGAGTTAATCTAATTAGTATATTGAATGAAACTGCATATAATTAAAGTGCACTTCCATTTTACTTTATTATTAACTAAATAAACCATATTTTCTAAGGATGTTATTAAAAACATTTAACTACAATAAAGTTTTATCTAAGAAGATTTTTATTCCCTCTGTAAATGGAGAGTATCCATGCTTCATCATTTCTATTTCATATATGACCCTAGACACCCTTCTTGAAAGCACTTCATGTTCCTGTGTGTGGCTAGTGATGCAATGATTTGCACTGATGTCTCAGTGCTTGGTTTGCTTGCTTGATTCTCAGCTGGAGTGCCGTCTGTACACAGCATGCATATCAGCATACTTGGGATTTTACCTTATGGTCCAATTTCCACGCACATCCTGAAGATCCAATATAGGTGAAGTGTGTGTGTGTGTGTGTGTGTGTGTGTGTGTGTGTGTGTGTGTGTGTGTGTGTGTGTGTGTGTGTGCGTGTGTGTGTGTGTGCATGTCTGTTTGCATCCTATGATTTATTAACATGCCTTCCCTAATATGTCTCTTTACCTACCTGATAACTAAATGTTAGGATAGGCTGTGGTTCCCAATAACTCTAAAATGGATTATGATCCTGCCTTGTCAGTAAAAGTTACAGAAATTGCTGATTGGCTAATAGAAAAACTTCACAGAGCAAATGCAAAACTGCATTTTGCATAGCAAAATAGCATCTGCATGATAATAGTCACCCTATTAATGATGAGCGCTGAGAAAATGACAATATACTATGCTGCAGGTCAAATATTGAAAAGTACAAACGTTTTGATAATACATTTATCAAATTAAATGCTGGCAGATAATTGTAATTCTTAATAGCTTTTCATCAAATTTTTAAAATACCCATCTTCTATCTTTCTTCATGAATTATGATTGTGACATGGTATAGTTTGTCTGCAGTGGTGATTTTGTTTTATCTTATGAATCGTTATCAGGGAATAAACTGCACGTGTTTATGATAGATCAGTTTATTGAATGATTTTGACCTGTAATTGCAAGTCCCTCCACCCCTCCCCAAAATGAAAAAAAAAACACACAATTGCGAAGGAAATGTAGCAATTTCTGAAAATCAATGTAATGCTTAAGTAATATTTACAAGGGGATTATGCCCCTATGCCTCCCAACATGTGAGGCTGTGCCCCTACATCGCTGCTATTTATAGACACTAACTCCAAAATCACTGCGCCCTCGAGAGACAGTGGTAGTAGAACATACCTTTGAAGTACTGGAATCTCAGACTTACTATTTATTTACAATAATCATGGTTTCAGTACCATTTTGCTGAATACTGCAAATGATCGTCTCGTGTTAGATTTACAAGAGACACACAAGATGGCTCATGAGGAGAGCCATCCCAAAAATAAATTTGTAAAATATTGGCTTAAATATCAAGTAGTTTTAAACAAGTACAACATTCAAGAAAAAGTATTTTAGTAAAACGTACCTGTGCTTCACAGACAAAAGATGACACACCAGATTGAAATATTAATTTCCTCCATGAAACACAAACTGGTTATTTATAAAAATAATGTTAGTGTCCAAAATAATGCAATGCATGTCAGACATTTATTTTCCTCTGTCAGTTATAAATCTGTATAAGTTGAATTACACCATTTTAAAGCCTGGTACACTTTCACTACCAAGGCATGGAATAAGAAAATCAATATGAAAGTATAGGTCACTTGTTAAGAGGCAAGTCAGTAAACAGCAATGCCCTACTACAATGGTGCTGTTTGAAAGTTCCAAGCCAGCAAGGGATGTGATGTTGAACAAAGGCACATGTTAAAGAAGCCTACATCCCTGCAAGTTTGTATATATTGACCACTATAAAGATTTTATTTCGCAAGACAAGACATTTTTAAGCAGCAGAAAAATTAAATCTTTAATATAGGTTTGTGCCTGAGTGTGTGTGTGTGTGTGTGTGTGTGTGTGTGTGTGTGTGTGTGTGTGTGTGTATGTATGCATCTGCTCATGCATGTGTCTGTGTCTAGCTATGATTTATATATATATATATATATATATATATATATATATATATATATATATATATTATTCATAAACACACATAATATATATATATATATATATACAGTATATATATATATATATATATATATATATATATATATATGTATAAAAAGAGAGAGAGAGATAGCTACTGCACAATGGTACCTCCTATACTGAGTTAACAGATATTGCCAATATCCTGGTCGACAGATTCAGTGCCAAATATACCCCTCTCTTCCCCACAAAGGACCAATCACAATACCAGTAGATTGCTAGGCACCCAGTATTACTGCTGCACAGGTTTAAACAACATTGTCTAAGGCCAGGAATACAGCTTCCATGGGACATGACAATATCCCTGACTGTGTTCCACATGAACTGCAGAGTGAACGGGCACCACACCTGTGTGCCTTGTTCAGTCACAGCGGCACCTCAGGTTTTGTCCCTACCAAATGGCGCACTGCTACAGTCATCCCTCTCCA
Source organism: Protopterus annectens (assembly GCF_019279795.1). Classification (NCBI taxonomy): domain Eukaryota; kingdom Metazoa; phylum Chordata; order Ceratodontiformes; family Protopteridae; genus Protopterus; species Protopterus annectens. The sequence continues at coordinate 1,620,730,180 of NC_056726.1, forward strand.
CAAAGGAGGAGTGACTACAGACCCTGGGAACTACTGCCCGATTAGCCTGACAAGTCTGATATGCAAAGCTATGGAATGCGTCATCGTGGACTTAATAAACAAGGACACAGGGAATCTCCAAATTCTGGATCCCACATAGTTTGGTTTTGTGAAGGGTAGATCATGCCTTTTCAACTTGGTCGACTTGAGTGAATCACCAGAGCTGTGGATGAAGGCAAGGTGGTTCATACAGCCTACCTTGAATCGTCCAAGGTGTTTGATACCATTCCCCATTCAGGAATCATAGAAAAACTCACTAAGCTAGGCATCAACCCCTATATGACTAGATGGGTTGCAAACTGGCTGACAGATAGAACCCACAGTGTGAAAGTAGCGGACTCCAAGTCAGACTACTGACAAGTCATGACTGGAGTCACACAGGGTTCGGTCCTGGGTCCTCTCCTGTTTGGTATCTACTTCTCTGAAGTCCAGGCCAACACAAAGGGTCTCTGGCTGACAAAGTTCACAAATGATTAGAAGTTGAGAGCTATTATTAACTCCCCAAGTGATGTTGACATCCTACAGAAGGCCTCACTGAGAACAACCAATGATATCAGAACCATGGCCTTAAGCTCAATGCCAAAAAATGTGTCGTCATCCTCTTTGGGAAAAAGCCCGGTTCCCATGAATTACCACATCGATGGTAGTCCACTGTACACAGAAGGCGTTATAAGAGATCTGGGAACACAGGTTGACAGCAACCTCTCTTTTAACCATCACATTGCCACTGTGGTCAGAAAGTCCTTCTATGTAGCACATCTTATTACTAAGGGTTTTGCATCCAGGAAGAAAGAGGTCATTGTCTCTCTCTACTCTTCCCTCATTAGGCCAATCACGAATACAATGCCCCATTTGGCATGTACCTCACAAGACACCTGCAACAACTAGAGAGGCCACAAAAGTACCTCACAAAGAGGATCCTAGGCCTTAAACACTTGTCCTATATGGACAGACTTAAAAAACTCCAACTATTCTCTGTTTCATATCGCCTACTTAGAGGTGATCTCTGCTTCACATACAGAGCCATGACTGATCCAGCTCTGTTAGAAATGCTACATCTTAAGAAATCCCAATCCCTCCGCAACACACACTCCAATGACCTCAACCTCATTACCCCAATCAACAGAATGTGCTGGAGGGACAGGTTCATAACCCAGAGACTGCCCTTGCTGTGGAATAGACTTCCCATACATGTCAAACAGAGCACCTCACTGGCCCTCTTCAAGAAAAACCTTGATGAGTGGATGGGAAATAGAAAATTCACCCCGGGAATCACTCAAGGGGCTCTACTCGACAGAGGCACTGAAAACTATGGTCAGGTGGCACGAAGTCAGGGTAATCTTATGGGCTAGTTTGTAAAGGTGAAAAGCACAATTTCACCAGCACTCCACCAGCATTTCTTTATTCAAAAACCAGCGATCTGGTACCTCAGCAATTCGCCTTCATGGATCAGTTTGTAAAGGCTCCAGGGCCATTAGCCTAGTACACACCTATGAAACTATGAACCTGTATATAAATATATATATATATATATATATATATATATATATATATATATATATATATATATATATATATATATATATATATATATATAGAGAGAGAGAGAGAGGGATAGAGAGAGCAAGAGAGACAGATATATGGGAACATGTTGCTTTATTAAAGGTCATCAAAAAAGCAACATGTTCAGAAATCAATCTACTGAAAAAAAATAACCCAAACTACTCTATGGCTTTGCAAGGGGGCAGGCTTCTCTGCACCCCCAACACTCCTTTATAGCTATACATATACCAACTCTGAGATCATACTACAAAGGGGAAATGTCAAGTTCCCCTACCTCCTCAGTAATGCAGTTTCGCACACAAATAAAAACTGGAATATGCTGACTTTCAATAATACATTTATCAAATTAAATGCTTTTATTTCATTCAAGAAAAAATCTTTCACAGACAACGTCTAATAAGTATATGTATGTATATAATATATAGCTAATATATATATATATATATATATATATATATATATATATATATATATATATAGTGGAATAGGAAATGAGGTATGTAGAATTGCTGTTTTAGGGCTGTATAAGACGAGAGTCCCACACACTGACTTCCTATGAAAGGGAAGCCCAGGGAAGGTTACATGTAGAAATATGTTGGCATCTCTAGAACTAACAAGATGTACTTTATTGATCCACATTTATGGAATGGTGTTGCTATTGGTTATATATGCAGTTGTGTCCTTATTAGGGAGGAGGCTATGGAGGCTGTTACAATGAGAATGGATAGAAATGATTCCGAATTATTTCCAGTGTAACAAAGGTGAAATCTGAAGTGCACTGTTGTGTGAATTTTTAACTGGATACTGTGCAGCATGACAGGATCCTGTTTGGCTTCTTCCAAATGCAGAGACACAGAAATAAGAAACAGTATAAACCCACTCGGAAAGAACTAAGTGCAATTACTCGTTAAACCAAGTCTAAAAAGAATTGTAGAAAATGACACAAAGTGGCAGAATAAGAGGTATTATTAAGTGTTTAGGCGAATGCATAACAGGACCATGGATAGTAAGTTTCTGGGTGCAACCTTTAGGGAATTAACACTGCAACACTGTAACATTAGGCTATGATACATGAAAGAATACAAAATACATTAAGATACAGAATGAGTCTGCATGAGGGTATAGATGAGGAAACTAATACATTGCAAAGAAATTGTGGCTCAGAAAAGGAATGTGGTGGGTCAAAGTTTATCTCAATAACAAGAAAACAACAGTGCCTTACAGGTAGCAACTGAAATGGCAAGCCTAGCAGGAGAGCTCATGCTATGAAGAATTGCACATGGTGTTAGACAAACATGGTGCAATACTGTCAGATATTGCCACAACTGATGAATAGTCTATGCCATGGAATTTGTGAGCCATCTCTGGTATGATCTGGCTAACACATGAGTAAAGATGTGTTGAACCCTGATTTGTTCTTGTGCCTTCTGTGTTTTCAGAATGATTGCAAGATATTCCTGTGGAGTTGTACTCATTACATGGAGTATTTTTCTGTGCTGCTGTCCTGTTTCATTGGATGGATGCATGACATATCATGGTTAATTTAGAGCTTTCAAAATGATATTGAGTTTGGCAGATATACTTATTCATTATAATACAATAGTGCCCCTACCAAGGTAACCTTCTAAAGATTATTGTAAAGATGACTGGTGCAAAGTTACAGTGTGGAAAACCTTGCTAGCAGACCTGCAGACTCCCTCTTTTTGCTCCATCTCAATATTAGAAGCATTAACAATAAAGTACATAGCTTGCATGCCATGCTTGATATCCACTCCCCGGACATAATGTGCTTATCAGAAACTTGGCTCAAACCAAGCACCAAGGATGAGGAAATTATCTCTCCTGGATATAACATCATCAGGGCTGATCGTACAACCAGAAAGGGTGGTGGAATAGCTGTGATGTTCAAGAACTCCTTGACCATCGCAATGAATTCACTGCAACCCCCAAAAGTTCCAAACCTGGAACTGATTGCTTTTAAGATATCCCTAAACAGACAAAAAAGTATTAATCTCATAGTAACCTACCTACCACCGGGCAAAAATGTAGAAAATTTTGAACAAACCCTTAGTTGGCTTGCTAATAACTATCCACAAGAAACAATAATATTAGGAGATGTTAATATAGACTGGTCTCTAATCAAATCCTCTCCCCGTTAACTTACATGGTTTTTCCCAAAATATTCTTTCTCCTACTAGAATTGGACATGCACAACAAAAGGAGAGTATTATTGACTGGATTCTTACTAATAGGAATCCAAATAACTATACCACAGGGACCCTTCCCAATGACCTTAGTGACCACCTTGCTACCTTTATTATAAAACACAAATGTTCAAACAAGACTCCCCCCATAACTAGATTAGTAAGGAATAGCAAAAATTTTGTCCCTGACAAATTCCTAGCTGATCTCAAAGCTTGTAATTGGCACATCCTAAAAACCCTATCCTTAGATGAAAGTGTCTCATACTTTAATAACACTTTCCTCAAGATACTCAATTCCCATGCTCCTAATCGACTTACGAGAACTAAGGAATGTATAGCACCCTGGCTAACACAAGAAACTAAATCCAAAATTAGAATCAGAGACCAGGCCTGGAATAAGTGGAGAACCACAAAAACCCCCCAAGACCGCATCAAGTTCCTCCAGCTAAGAAATTCAACCAAAGTAGCCGTTAAATCTGATAAAAAAACAATATTTTTGTCACCTCCAAGACAAACATCAGTATAATCCCAAAAAATTCTGGGCTGGTTTTAACCGCTTACTTCATCCTGGTAAGTCTACTACCCCCACCCCCGACAAACTCATGGACAACGACCCAACAGAAATAGCCAACTCCTTTAATTCTTTTTTCACTGAGACCATCCAGTCCCTTGCCAGCAAGCTTCCCACGCCCCAGTGGCAACCTCAATTATTAATACAACCCAAACGGCCTTTAACCTACAACCCATCTCCACCTCCTTTATTCGCACCCTCTTGAAAAAATTGAAACCAACCACCAGATCAGCTCCCGCCAAATACCTACAAATAGCATCTGATGCCATAGCCTACCCTGTATCAATCTTGATCAACCGAACCATTTCTGAAGCATCTATTCCCTCTATCTGGAAAATCTCCTATATCATCCCCCTCCACAAAGGAGGGCCCTCCACAGAAACCTCCAGCTATAGGCCCATAGCCATACTGTCTCCCTTAGCCAAAATTATGGAATGCTGTGTCCATAAACAACTCATTTCCTACCTCATACATCACAACCTCCTATCAAATACCCAACATGGCTTCCATCACAGCACAACCACAGCTCTTCTCTCCTTTGTAGACTCAGTCAACCACAACCGCAATAATAAACTAATATCCTCTGCGCTCTTTCTAGACCTGTCAAAAGCCTTCGATATGGTCAACCACCAACTTCTGCTTCAGGCACTGGAAACACTACATCTTAGTAAACTAACCATAAGTTGGTTTAATGCCTATCTCTAGTAGAAAACAGGCAGTCCAGTGGCAAAACAGCCTATCAGACCTACTCCCTACTAATATTGGTGTCCCCCAAGGATCTATCCTTGGTCCCCTTCTTTTCTCCATTTTCATAAATGGCCTACACTCAATTATTCCCAAAGCCACCTGTATTCAATATGCAGATGACTCCACCCTGATCTGCTCTGATGAATCTCTCGCCAAACTCCAAGCCACAACCCAAAACTGCTTCTCTGCTGTAGAAAAATGGTTCTCGGAACTTAAACTCTTACTTAACCCTGCCAAAACCAAATTACTTTTTCCCCACCTCAGTGACTGCTCAAACTATAGAACCCTTCAACACCAACAATTCTACTTTCCATGTGTCCTCCAACAATGGGACCATTATCTACCCCGTACCAAACTACTAGGGCTGACCATAGACCATAAACTTAAATTCGATATACATGTAAACTTAACTATCAAATCGGTTAACAGGAAACTTGGGGCGATGTATAGAATAAAGGCCTTCTTAACTCCGCACACCAAACTGACTATTGCAACCCACCTACTCTCCACTCTCCTTTATGCCTCCCCGATATTCTCCTTCCTAAACAAGAAAGAACTTAATAAACTAACGACTACCTATAATCACATAGCCAGATTCATAACAGTATCGCACTCATCACTGCCTAAATTTAAGGTCTCTCGAATGGCTGAACTCCTCAATTTACTCAAATTCAACCAGCTAACTGAGGCTTTTAAAATTATTAACCATCCAAGTAAAACTCCCTCACTTTACAAAATACCCAACCTAAACTCCCTCAGGTCTTCCAAAAGTCTACAAGTAAGGACCATGAAATCTAACAATGCTGGTGGTGATGCACTATATGCCAATTCCATTGGCAAATCCTGGAACGCCCTACCAAACAACCTAAGACTTATGCCCTCTCAGCACCAATTTAAATTACATCTTAAAGCATACTTGAAATCCAAATGGTTATGCCCTTGCTCCAGTCCAGACTAATAAGCTATTATCTCAGTCGTACCTAGGCTTCTCTCAGCCTCAACCCAAAACCAAAGAACACTCTATTTTAGCCCTCCTTGTCTGGCTGTTCAAATCTGTACCTCGTGAAATCATTTAATAATTCTTGTTTTCTCTTATTTGGTCTGTAAGCATCAGTGTATCTAATTGTACTCACATGTTATAGGTTTATAATTGTATATGTATTAACCAGCAGATTATCTTGTGTATCAACATCAATGTTTTTGTTAATCTAACTATGACCTGGCCTCCACTGAAAATGGACATGTATCCAGTTGTCAACAAATGTAAAATAAATAAAATAAATAAAAAATAAAATTGTGAAAGACTAAGTGGGGATATTAAAAAACATATCAAAAATATTAAGCAGGACCATACATATCTAGATATCTGCAAGATGTTTTATGGTTATTAGTCCACTAAAACTGAAAACTTTTAACTGCTGTAATAATAAAGCGTATTGGGCTGTTGTTATTATCGGTTCTGTGGCAAGCTGTACATGATTTAGGTTATACAACATACAAACACATATAGAAAATATACCAAGCAGACCAATATCAAATTAAAAAAACTTATATACAGTATGTTGGGTATATGATTGGGGTTATTTGTGGATTGGGGGGTAGGATCAGACCAGAGTGATTTGCATTTTCTCTTTAGTCTGCTGCTGAATGGTATCCATATCTGCAATGATTACGATTATTGCTAAGATCTTTTTGGTGTATGTTTGTGTGTGTGTGTGTGTGTGTGTGTGTGTGTGTGTGTGTGTGTGTGTGTGTGTGTGTGTGTGTATGCATGTCTGTGTGTGTGTGTGTGTATGCATGTCTGTGTGTGTGTGTGTGTGTGTGTGTGTGTGTGTGTGTGTGTGTGTGTGTGTGTGTACGCCGTGCACATGTGTGTGTGTGCATGTGTATGCGCAAGTGTGCGCATGTGTGTGTTTGTGTGTGTGTGTGTGTGTGTGTGTGTGTGTGTGTGTGTGTGTGTGTGTGTGTGTGTGTGTGTGTGTGTGTGTGTGTGTGTGTGTGTGTGTGTATGCATGTCTGTGTGTGTGTGTGTGTGTGTGTGTGTGTGCGTGTATAATGTCTGTGTCTGTCTCTGTGTGTGTGCGTGTGTGTGTGTATGTGTGTGTGCGTGCATGTGCGTGTGCATGTCTGTGTGTGAGTGTGTGTTTGCGTGCCTGTATGTGTACATGCGCAAGGCAGGTGTGCACATGCGTGCATGTGTGTGCGCATGTGTGTGTGTTTGTTTGTGTGTGTGTCTGTGTGTGTGTGTATGTGTGTGTGTGTGTGTGTGTGTGTGTGTGTGTGTGTGTGTGTTTGCGTGCCTGTTGGTGTGCGTGCATGTGCACATGCGTGCATGCGTGTGTGTGTGTGCGTATGTGTGTGTCTTAACAGGAATGCACTCCCCCATGATGAAGTACAATACTATACTATGACTGCCTGTGCTTGGTATGGGAATACAAGCCACCACCTTATGTTTTTGCAGGAACAAATGCAGATTTGCTAACTGCTGAGCCATCACCTGTGCTGTGACAAAAATAGTAAAGGTGAGTAACTTTTCCCAGGAATGAAGATGACTTAAACAATGTTTACTGAATAAACTAGCATTTTTGCAAACCTAGACATAGGCAACTTTAACTTTGTTTTCAGAAAAAAGATTTTTTTGAATATGATTTGAGAGGCTGAGTTATATTATTTGCTTGATCAGTAGTTAGATGTATGGATTCTTCAGACCTTTAACCCATAAGGATAATTTATTTTAAATACAGTTTCTAAGAATATGCATTCAAAAACATAACTTGAAAATAATGTCAACACACGACTATTTCTTCATCTGCTTCCTATGGCAAAACATGTTTCTCGTCAAGGGAAGGTAATCCTGTTCCTTATACTAATGAAAGAAACATTTTTGCCTGTAAAAGTGTAAATAGTGATGCTTAGCAAAGTATATGAATGCGCAGTTACACAAAACAACTTTACATAGGTAGTAGATGCATGAGTATGCAACAAGTATAAACAGACCCAACACATTATAAGATACCTACATACCTGAGGACCACCAACACATCGCAATCATCCCATAACCACCAAAACCAGTGTGCCGCACAACAACAGCCCTTAAGGCAAAGCACCTTACCAAACACACTTGTAATAGGTGACTCCATAGTCAGGCACACTGATGTCCCCCTCACTAGGCTGGACAAAGAGAAGGTCACTTGTCAGTTGTTTATTGGGCACCAGAAACTGCCACATTACCCATGCTCTCAGGTCACTCCACAACAAGTACAAATATGACTCTGTCATTGTCCATGTTGGTGTGAATGACCTGAGACATACCTCCCTGGACTACATGAAAAGAGACATAGAGGCGTTCTCTGATTATTATCAAGGCAGATATGACCCTAGCCCTGAATAGCATCTCACCCTCACCAAGAATGATACCTCAGTACAAAGAAAAAAATGATAACTTTCAACAATTGGCTAAGTTTTTGGTGTCATTCAAAGGGGATTCAGTACCTGTCTGCCTGGGATGACATGCTCACCAAGCCTCGATGCTTCACCATAGATGGCTTGCACGTGTCACTACTGGGATTCAGGATACTGGCAAAGGCTCTTGCCACCCCAATAGTGCCTTTTTTAGGCAAGGCTCAAAAAACAAATCCACCACCATAACAAGTACTGGTGACAAAAAACTGAGGGTCACGCTGCTAAATGCTAGGAATTTAAACCTCAAAATGAACTCTCTCGAGACACTCCTCAACATGGAGAACATCGATATTTGTGCAGTAATGGAGACCTGGTTCAAGGATCAAAGAGCACCCCAGCGATCCCAGGCTACAACTCATACCACACATTTTGGCCACAAAACCTGGACCAAAATACAAAGGGAGGAGGCATATCCATATTAATCAAAGATAACTACACCTCCAGACTGGTTGCAAAGTATGATGCCTCAGAAATCATCCAAGTGCAACTGTCAATGGGCAAAACTGCAATCCAGATTGTAGCTTGCTACAGATTACCTTCTCAACCCCATGACAAACACTCTTCTTTCCTTGAGGTACTGGAAAACATGAGAGTCTAACCAAACACCCTTATACTGGGTGATTTCAACTACCCAAACATCAACTGGGAAAACTATGGAAGTACTAATACCTTTACTCAACACTTCCTGGAGTACATTAACTCCAATGCTCTGGACCAGCTTATTAACACCCTCACAAGAAGTAAAAATATACTGGACCTGGTCATCACCAACATGAGGGACAAATGCTCCACAGCTGTGGTAAATTCCTCATTGGTCAGATCAGATCATAAACTCATCTCCCTAGATATCTACATACCATCCTCACCCCCCTCCCCAAAAGAAACCATGGTGAAAAATGTCTCCAAGGCAAACTTTATGCTACTCAAGACAGAGGTGGCAAACTTCACTACTCCCCAGCAGAAAGACAATATGACATCGCCAATATACTGGCAGATAGGTTCAGTGGAAACTTCACCCCACTCTCACCCCCCAAAAGGCCCATTTCCATACTAGAAAATTGTACTGCCCCTAAAATCACAGACAATCAGGTGAAAACAGCACTCTCCAGGCTGCATACTGCATGAACTCCAAAACAAATTAATCCCTCGCCTTAATACTATGTTTAACCACAGCCTAACCTCAGGCTATGTGCCCACAGAGTGGTGCATGGCAACAGTTATACCACTCCACAAAGGAGGTGCCACCACCGACCCCGGGAATTACTGCTCCATCAGCCTGATGAGTCTCGTCTGCAAGGCCATGGAGTGCATCATCATGGAACTCATAAACAAAGACATTGGGAACCTACAAACCCTTGACCCTACCCAGTTTGAATTCATAAAGGGAAGGTCTTGTCTCCAAAATCTGGCTGACTTTTTCAAAGTGGTCACTAAAGCAATAGATGAGGAAAAGGTAGTTCACACAGCATACCTTGATCTTGCAAAGGCCTTCGATACCATTCCCCACTCGAGAATTATTGACAAACTCACCAACCTAAATATAAACCCCTATGTTACAAGATGGATTGCTAACTGGCTCATGGATAGAACCTATTCAGTGAAAATAGGAAATGCTAGATCCGACTCCAAACCTGTGACTAGTGGTGTACCACAGGGCTCAGTCCTGGGACCTCTCCTGTTTGGTATCTACTTCTCGGAGGTACAAGCAAACACGGAGGGACTATGACTAACAAAGTTCGCAGATGACTGCAAACTGGGTGCCATAATTGAGACCCCTACTGACATAGATATCCTTCAGAAGGGTTTTATGGATACAGATACATGGTGCCAAAACTATGGCCTCAAGCTAAATGCCAAAAAGTGCATCGTCATCCCGTTTGGTAAAAACCAAGTACCTATGAATTACAACATAGGTGGTAGCCCACTTACCACGGAGAGTGTGATAAGAGACCTAGGGACTCAGGTGGATAGTAACCTCTCCTTCGACAACCATATTGCTAAAGCAGTTAGAAAATCCTTCTACATGACCCACTTTATCAGAAAAAGGTTTGCATCCAGGATTAAGGATGTAATGTTCCTCCTGTACTCATCACTCATTAGACCCATTATTGAATATAATGCCCCGTTTGGGATGTACCTAACAAGACATCTGCAACAACTGGAGAGGCCTCAAAAGTACCTCACAAAAAGGATAATGGGCCTCAAACAGTTGCCCTATGCCATGAGGCTAAAAAAACTCATACTGTACTCGGTCACGTACTGGCTACTCAGAGATAATCTCTGCCTGACATACAAGGCTATGTCAAACCCCGAATTGCTAGAAATGCTCCACCTAAGGAAAATCCAATCCATCAGAGCTACACGCTCAAGGGATGTATACCTGACATCATCAATAAACAGGACTTGTTGGAGGGACAGATTTGTGCTCCAGAGACTTTCCTTGCTCTGGAATAAGGTCCCCATATATGTGAGGCAGAGCTCCTCATTAGCGGTCTTCAAGAGGAATCTTGATGAGTGGATGGGAAACAGGAAATTCGACCCCGGAATCACTTCGGTGGCCCTGCTAGATGGGTGCAGGAAACTAAACTACTTGGGAGGGAACCATATGCAAAACATTTTTTTGGCTAGGCTTAATTATGCCCTAAGGCCAATAGCCTAGTACCTACCTATGAACCTATGAACCTAAGTGCCTCTATTGTTATTCTGTGTGATTAATGCTTGCATATTGTACTATGAATTCCATTTCATAACAATCTGCTTTATGCTACCTTAATGAATGGTATCACGGTTCTGCCTTCATAGTATCATAATATCACTGGGTGACATTGGACTTAAACGTATGCTCCATAGGCTTATCAGCTGCATCCTTATTTCACTCATTATTGTTAATGTGTAACACTCCATCTATTTTCTGCAACTTAAGGTATGTAACTATATTGTCTATTAAATGTATTCTCAAATGTATTCTAACTGTATTGAATAAGCACCTGTATTATTCATGTACTAGGACTCAACAATATTATTTCCATGCATGTATTGTGCCTGTTCTACAGGGTCATAGCTAAAAAGGGTATTCAGAGCAGCTCCACCTATATAATCAAGAAATGTTAAATAAATGGTCAGTAAATCAATCAATAATAAATATTCTGAACTATCTGGTTGGTAAACCTTGGTGAAGGTGTTAAGTGCGGGTCTATTTTATAATTGCAAAAGCTGTCTTTCGCAAATACATGTTCAACGACACATAAATGTTGAAGAACGAGAACAGCAAAGTAACAGCACCATACAGGTAAGGTAAACCTAACTGTACAAACCTTACCTAACGCACTTTTTCAAATGTTTTTGCAGGGGGCAAGCCCCCCCTGCACCCACCATGTGGGGGTTGTGCCCACCACACCCCCTACTTATATATACCAACTCTGCGACCACACTACAGTGGGGAAAAGGTTTTATTTCCTCATCCTCATGATCACCCTGCTGGTCAAGAAAATCTGTTCGGCATTCTCCATTTTGCTCTTTTGGTACTTCGCTATTCTCATTCTTCGACGTATATGCGTCGATGAACATGTATTCGCAAAAGACAGCTTTTGTGATTCTGATATAGACCGGTTAAGTGCATGACTGGGTTTTCAGGTGATACTATACAATTTACTTTCTTTCAGGTTATACTTTTATAGAAAGAAAAACAAATACATGTCCAGTGAATCTCTAAAAGATTAATTCCAGACTATATGTGGGAATGATTTTCAAAAACAAGTGGACTTGATACTCCCAAGCAGAGTTATGCATTTACAGTACATGTGATCAGATTGGCAAATTAATTGGGAAATCTGTAAGGACAGGAAGATGGCTACATTTGCAATTTTATTAAAAGTGATCATAATTCTATATACTGAATATGCATAAGCTGAACAGATATCAATGTCCGCACTGAGTACCAGCTGTGGTATTACCTAATGAGCACATAACATGTAAAGATAGACAAGTGAATTATTAACAGCTGCAATGAAAATGGAAAAGAAACATGTTTTTATCAAAGTGTATGTGAAGAGTAAGTACCAATAAATAATTAATATACTTTACACGTTTAAGTAGAATGTCCAGTGAGAACTGCACTCTTAATCACAGAATAGTGACGTTCTAGCTGGTAGTTAGAAAAGGCACATCATGGCTGCCTTAATAAGAGCCTTTCTATTAGTCTTACATAAATCCAAAGTTGGAGTACCTTCAAACATTTGCATCAAGTGCACAAAAGTAAAACAAAAGCAAAACATTTACAGCAGTTGCCAGTGCATTAAAATATGGAGAATGTTGAGAAAGCTCCTGTGCCTCAGTAATTGAATTAACTTGTACTGCCATATAATGTTTTCAAAACACTTTTTAATGCCCACTTTTGTATCCGGATAGTTCCTCTGCAGTGCTAGTTCGAACAATCTTATGTGCTTTGCTTAGATTCACACAGTCTGCAAAAGGAAGCTTTATACTTGTAAATGTAAATGCAGGTCTTTAAAGACATAATCCCTTTCTTACATAAATCAACACAGAAATGCACATGTAAGCTTATACAATGTCATGCTTTTCAAATGATTTGACATGCATTATGTGATATTATGAATATTCACACAAGTGTGAGTTGTTATCACGGGTGCTCTTTACTGCATATCATTTCAACTAGTGCATGTAATTTTTTTCTAGTATCTCAATTATAGCGGTGTTATTCCTAACCTAGGAAAGCTATGTTGCATTAGATTAAAAGTACCTGTTTAATAACTACATGAGAGGTGTACATGATCGATAAAAATGCTCAAAGTTGGCAAACCACAAATGAGATATGTACCTGAACTTTGTGTTTCTTCATTTCAACCAATATGACCAAAACAAAGTACTTGCATGGCTTTCTTAGTAAAAAAGCTATATATATTCAGTTGGCCAGGTAATGTGTTACTAGTTTAACCAGTAAACTAATAACTGCAAACAAGATAATGAAATAAAGTTAAAGCACAGATAAGGTATTAGAACAAATGATCTGCCAAGAGACCATACTATACTATATTAAGAATGTTAAGGCCTTTGAACAATATATATTCATTCATTGTCATTTGTGACTTACCATATTGCCTAACAACTTAATCTCATAGTGTCTATTTTTTTTTTTTAAATACTATTCAGTTTATAAGAATAAACAACTATTTTTATGATACAGCTACAGTGGTATGCAGTGCATTCACATTTATGGAGTTTAAATACTAAATTCTACATTATCCTATAATTTCAGTGGTTTCATTGCAAACAAATTTATGCAGCCAAATATTTTGCTTGTAAGGATAATTTTGTTGTTTAGCAGACAACATAGATTCTTGAGAATGTGATTAAATGAAATGTATATAAAAATGTTCATTTACCACTGTGACATCAGTCTGTCAGACCTATTATGTCAAGTGACACAGGTAGCTCACAGAAAAAATGCATGACAAATTTTTTATTCATTATATATGTTCTGTCCTTGGTTATAATGGACAGATCATATCACTGCAAACATAGCATTAATCTGAGTTATAACCAAACTTTCCATTTTCCATTAAAATATTAATTTAGTCAAAACTCAATTGCAAGCTTGTGGCACTAAGCAGAATATCTGTTTTAGCCAATAAAAAGCCCTTTAAGCATACAACACAGTATGCTGAACAAATTTAGAAGTCTAGACATTTAACTGATTTATTTATTTCCATTTGTTTACTGGGAATGTCAGCCTGGACAAGCAAACCTCATTTCAGTGAAGGCCCTGGGAGAAAAGTTCCACAATATCATAATACACTGAGCAAGTTGTATTAGGCAAAGGGATAGCGTCCAAATTGTGACTCAGGAGGCCACAGTTACAGCAGGAGGGCCAGACATTGGAGAAATAGGCCTGTGGTTATGTTGAATGGTGTGAATGTTGAGTCCCTCATTGCAGAGCATGGCTGACATTTCTACCTTGCTGCAGCCCTCAATGCATATTAGACAGTTGTATGTCATGTAGACAAAAGTAGCTGAGAAATCTAGCAGCTCATGCAGAGCACAGAGTATCCACATGGCAGCATGTGCCATGAAATGTACTGACACCCTTGTATGGGGTGTGTAGGGAGATGGGTGTAAATAAAGGCCATAAAAGGAAATGTCTCCTCTGTTAACATTATAACATTCTATCAGGATGCCTGTTTTTTCTCTACCCTGCTGTAAGGATTGAGGAAGAACATTAAAACATGTCAGCTAGTAAATAGTAGAGTTACTCTACCAACATTAGTGAAAATGAATTCTGTTCTCACCTAATGTAACTATAATTTAGCTATTGTTTTCATTTGTAAAATCTTACAGGAGTTCTGCCCAAACATTATTCAAAAAAATATTGAGAAATAGTTTATTTTTCTTTCTAAAAAGATCTCATTATAAATTTAATTTTATTTTCAATGTGTCTACTTCACTGCACTTGCAACAGTTAGAATGTGTTTGCAATGCACTTTCATTTCAAGATTTGTCTAATATATGCAACATATGCATGTGATATATATACTGCAAACATGGACATTTTACTCTAATTTCTTAACAAAACATGCCCAGCAAAATTACAGGTGCTAATAATTACAGTATTACATACTACACTCAAAGGGGACATATTGTTTTTGATATGTTTTGTAAAATGCTAACCACTGTAGATGCTTCTTTAAAAATAAATGTCAGGAGTGTAAGACTTTCATGTTGTCTGTACAGACCATGTCTAATATACTTTACAGTTAATCAGAAATTGTATGCACTATTATATTGCTGAAATGAAAATCAAATAAAACACATTTACAGGTTGAAAACTACTTTATGTTCACCAAATACAACCCTCATGCATGTTGGAGTCAGACAATTAAAACCTGTCTAAGACAGCTAATCACTGGATATTTCACAGAAACACATTTTTATGCAAATAAGACAAATTGAATTGTTTTCTGTGGACTGTAAATCATTCATACTATCAGCTTTGCACTGTGCACACTATTTAATTATTTAACCAACTATGAGATCCATGTAGTTCCCAGAAATAAATTCTCCTTCTTCAACTGGTATGCGGCTTCAACCAGCTAACTATTATTTCACAATATGCTGTCAAAAATGTTTTGTCTTGATTAAACTGTTGCAAATACAGGTAATCATGACTGAAGATATTTATTTTATTAAGTAATACCTAAATGACATAAATATGAGAGAGAACAACTATCTGAAGAATTACAATCTATCAATCTATCTATCTCTTTATCTATCTTTCTACATAGACATATAATGTGGTGAGCCATCATTTTCAGCCTCTCTAAATTAAGAATAGTTTAAAAGTTCAAAAGATGTACACATACTGATGTCATTGTGAAGACTGGGTGAAGACAGACGAACGCTGCCAGCCTAGCCAGATAGAATTTTGATGATAATTCTGTCATCTGTAAATATAACTGTAAACCACATGCTTGATGTCTTAAATGGTAAAAATAGTGTTATATGTGGAAATGCAAAAAATGGAACAACAGTGCACTCTACTGACCAAGTAAAGCACGTTGTGACTCTTTGATATTAAAACATGGCTCCGGCCAGTTTAGATGAAGGAATTCTTGCTATCGCTTTAAGGCCAGAGTTAATGGCCAGAATTTGCATGCATAAATGTCCTTAATGGCTTTGCTTCCTGACCTGGTGTGAGAATGTAGCCTGTTAGCATGGGAACCACAGGAAAGTGTGACGAATGATGTAATGTGAATCAGGACTGTAATATCAATTTAAACAGAGAATCAGAGAGCATTAAGCATTTTTGTCTTGACCATCCAACTCACCAGCACTGTCTTGTTCTATACGTATGTTTATCTTAGACTTGTGTTTTCTCTTAGAAATAGCTAGAAACTAGAAAGATTAGACTAAGTGTTTTTCTGTGATGTCAGAACTGTACTACTGAATTATTTTAAGTATTTCTCTGTGATATCTGAACTCTTGACTAGTATTGTGTCGTAAAATGTATTGTCTTGTGTTTTGACTATTTTTTATTAAATATTTTTAAAACCTTTCAACTGTGGCTGTTTTGTGTAGAGATAATTTAAGCACTAGAGTACATGGCATGTTTATAGTGATTACTGTCCTAGTCACTCCAAGTAAGCCTTGACTGTTCAGTTGAACTTAGCTATTTGAATAATAATATTGCACAGTAATAATTGGACACCCTTTCATAAGGGCCTTTTAGTAGCTGAAAAATATTAGCTGGGTGGTGGCAGTGATTTCTACCATATAGTCTGGGAAAAAGGGGTATAGCTGGAGAGCCTATGCCAACCTTCCCCAGGAGTGTCTGTGTGGTTGTATAAACTCTTCTCAAGGTGTTTGTGTGTGTGTCAGCTACCTGAGCAGGGACATGAAGCACTGGTTTGGCAGAGAGGGTGCTGGAGGTTTTAGCTTGCCTACTAGGCTGAGATCTGGACCCTATAGCTGTGTCAGTGGGGAGTCTTATTGGGGACCTGGAGAGCAAGGGAGTGACCAATCCCAGACTGACTGTGATCTCTGTGTGCTCTTAAGGGAAATTGTACTTTACTGTGTGTATTTGTTATCCTTTCCTCCTATTAGAGACACAGCTCACTGGTGTTAGTGGTGAGGATTGAGGCTCCGTGATTGCTGGGCCAGGGCATGGGTATCACATATTAATTGTTTGGCAGTGGTGGGATATCCACCCCACATATTAAATGGTTGGAAAATACTAATTGGCTTGTAGTGGTGTTGGTAGAGTGAATTCCTGTAGCTTGTGTACAATGATCTCTGAAGGTGTTCTGTACCCTAAATCAGCCATTCAGTGAATACTCAGAGTTCAGATCACAATTGTTTTATTTCTTTTGTTAGCTTAGTTAGTCATGGTGAGCAGGCAGCATGTCAGCAGAGGAGTATGGAAAGCAGACAAGGAGCCAGCTGGCAGAGATGTGCCAGGCTAGGGGACTGGTGCATGGAAACCTGACTAAGGCAGACATGGGTGCAGCCTTGTTTACAGCTGCATCAGAAAACTGCAACCTGGAGGACAATCAGACTGGCAGTGGAGATATAATACCCTCTGAGAATGGATAGCTCAACCTTTCTGCAGAGGACTTCAAAATCCATCTGGAGCTAAAGAGAATTGAGTTGGAGGCCAGGCATTTGGAGATAAAAGCCGAGGAAAAGGAGTGGCAGAGGAGGCATGAGGGGGAAATGCTAACTCTTTGCCAGAGTCATGGAGGTAATGGGTAAGGGAGTAAATGGACCCTAGAAGCACAAAAGGTCACTAAATTTCTTCTGCAGGGGGGATCATTTTGATAGTTTCATTCATATGTTTGAGAGGATATGCAAATAGTATAGTATTGACCAAAGGCTCTGGGTATGGCTCCTGACCCCCTTACTCCATGGTAAAGCTGTAACTGTTTTGTAGAAAATGTCTGACATTGCATGTTTTGATTATACTGATATTAAAAATCATGTGTTAAAATTGTTTAAGCTAACTCCTGAAACGTATAGGAAAAAGTTTTGTGAGCATAGATGCAAGGCAGATGAAAGTGTGTGTGAATATTGTTCCTGAACTGAGCACTTATTTCCATAGATGGATGGGTAGATGTCAGGTCACCACTATTGAAGGGCTGGCAGACCTTTTGGTGAGGAAAGATGCCCTTAGCACTTTGCCTGAGGACCAGAGGATGTGGTTAGCTGATAGACAATGTGCTACTTCAGATGAGTTGGGGAAGAAGGGAGACCTATACCTGGCAAGCAGGGCAGTCCTGCACAAGAAAGGGACCCCCAGTACTGCTCATGGGTCTAAAGCAACCCATGGTGGGCAGCACAGACTGCCCCAACAGTATCTGCCAGTAGCAGGGGAAGCCACTAGTTCAGGTACACATCCAGGAGCTAGGGTTAAATGATTTGAATGCAACCAGTGGAGCCATGAGGCATACAGGTGACCATGGAGGCAAGGTGGGGAACAAAAGGTGAGGGAGCCAGTAAGGGGGAAAGACAAAAGGCCAATAGTAGGTTGCATTGAGACAACAAGGGTACCAAACTACCATCCTGCAGATGTCCTGATAGGGGAGGATATGGATGAGGCAGTACCATGTGTTTGTGCAGTTACATGCAGTCAGGCTAGGAGACAAGCATGTGGGTCTCATAGCCTGGGGAAGACCCAGACAGACTGCATACTTGCAGCCAGGACTAGTGAGGTGGTTATTTTAGGGAGGGACCTACCCTATAGTAGTGAGACTGAAGGTGAGCCAAAGCTGCTTGAGGGTACTGATGGTCCCTTGGACAGAGTGACTGCAAAGGTAGAAATGAGTAGTAGTACTCAGGCTGACAGTGAGGCACCACTGTCACAGGAAGCCAGACTTCCTGTGGAAGGGGAGCTGGGAAGGGTTACAAGGGGAGAGTTGAGACAGGCTCAGCTCTCAGACCCTACATTGCTAGGCCTGAGGCAGGTAGCTAGGGTGGCACCTGATTCTCAAGGAAAGGGGGAATCCATATACTAGGACAAAAGTTTATTGTACAGAGAGTGTACCCCTGAGGGAAGGCTAGAATGTGAGAGAGTACAGCAGTTGGTAGTGCCTAGAGCCTACCATCTGGCGCTTCTAGCCATAGCCCATGATATTCCCTTTGCAGGTCATATGGGCATAAAACGTACAAAGAGGCATATTATGCAGAACTTCTAGTAGCCTGAAATGTCCAAAGATGTAACAGGGTACTGCAGGACCTGTGATCAGTGCCAAAAGGTAGACAAGGCAGGAGACAAGGTGAGAGCTCCTTTGATGCCTTTGCCTGTGACTGAGGACCATTTCAGAGGGTAGCTATGGATATTGTGGGTCCTCTGAATACCCCAAGTTCCACAGGGAAAAAGTATATCCTAGTGGTAGTGGATTATGCTACACGATACCCAGAGGCAGTGGCTTTGTCCTTCATTGAGGCAGAGAAGGTGGCAAATGCATTGTTAGAGATTTTCAGCAGGGTAGGTTTCCCAAAAGAAATACTGACTGACAGAGGTGCCAATTTCATGTCAGACCTGCTGGCTTGTCTGTGGAAGTCCTGTGGGGAGAAGCACATGAACGCAACCCCCTACCATCCCCAGAATAATGATCTTGTTGTGAGGTTAAATTCTACAATCAAGTCCATGCTACGGGGATTTGCAGATCAGTTTAAGAGGGAGTGGGACAAATATTTGCCCCATATGTTCTTTGCTTACTAAGCGGTTCCCCAGAAATCCATAGATTTTTCACCCTTTGAGTTGCTGGATGGGCATAGGGTGAGGGGACCTTTAGATTTAATTTGAGATGAGTGGGAAAGTGAGTGTGAGTCTCACAAGAAGTCTGTTGTGACATACGTCCTAAACCTCAGGAAAAGTCTCAGGGAACTCATGGGCTTGGCCTAGGAGAACCTGGAAGGAAGCCCAACGACAGAAAAAGGTGTGGGATGACAGGAATGCTCGAGCTAGAGAGTATGCTGTGGGGCAGCAGGTAATGGTTCTCATTCCTGTCAGAGACAACAAGCTGCAAACAGCTTATGAGGGACCCTACAAGATGGTTAGAAAAGTAAGTGATGTTGACTACATGGTGGAACTGCTAGGCAGAAGGCAGAGACACAAATTGTACCATGTTAACATGATGAAACCTTACCACAATAGGGAGGACCTTGTGCTGAGCATTTGCAGTGGATTGCAGGAGGAGTCTGATGGTCATCTGGTGACTGATCTTCTCAGTGAGGCTAGGGCTGACACCTCAGTGGAAAGGGTAGCCATGTCCCAGCAGCTATCTCCTACTCAGGTTCAAGAAATCCGAGCAGTGTTGCAGGAATTTCAGGACATGTTCACTGGGAAACCAGTGTGCACCCACCTAGGGCAGCATCAGGTGGATACAAGACCGCAAAGACCTGTTAGGCAGGCCCCTTATAGAGTACCTGAGAGATTCAAACAGACTCTGAGGGAGGAAGTACAAGAGATGTTGGAACTAGGGGTGAATCAAGAGTCCAACAGTCCCTGGGCCTCCCCAGTGGTGCTGGTGTCAAAGAAGGATGGCAGCAACAGGTTCTGTGTGGACTACATGAAATTAAATAGTCACACAGAGTCAGATGCTTACCTCATGCCTACGACAGATGAGGCCCTAGAGCAGCTGGGTGTGGCTAAGTATCTTACAACCATTGATCTTACCAAGTTTATTGGCAGGTGCCCTTGACTTTCAGTGCTAAAGAGAAGTCAGCCTTTGTGACTCCTTTTGGCTTGTATGAGTTCACAAAGATGCCCTTTGGGATAAAGAATGCCCCAGCAACTTTCCAGAGGCTGGTAGATCATATCCTAGCAGGAGCAGGAGGGTTTGCCCTTGCTTACCTAGATGATATTGCCATCTACAGCCATTCTTGGAAAGAGCACCTTCAACGTGTCAGAGGAGGTGCTGAGCAGACTACAGAGGGCAGGGTTGACCATTAAGCAGAGTGTTAAATAAAATCAAAAATTCAATACGCAGGAGGTTCAGATTCAAAAGTTTACTAGTGTACACCAGGAGGCAAAAAACGTACACGTACAGAATTTTGTCTAACATGAAACAGGAAGCACACAATTTTATATAGGTTTAACATTCAAGCTGTGCCCACCTTACTGACGTGGTATGTCACAGGGCATCTACATCACTTTAGCTTACAGTCCTCTATTCATAAAAACTGCTGATGCTGTATATTTTAAAAAAGGTTTCCTCTGGTAACAATACGGCCTTGCTATCCACCTGGTCAGACATAACGTTTTTCTGTAAAGTTACTTCTTCAAGGTTTCATATCAGTTCGAATACAATAGCAGATTCAGTCTTTTAATACACATCTTTGTTCTCTGTTACAATTTCTCACCAGCTGCATGCTATCTCAGTAATACATATACAAGGCCAAATCATCCCAGCAGGTAAGAGCAGAAGGTTTCATTATTTCACACATTTCATTTCCTGACCCAGAAGATAATCACTTGTGAAAAGCATAAACATTAAAACTTGCTAAGCTAGCATCTGCCAGGGTCGAAGGTCAGCTTGCTTCAAGCCACACTGCAGTTTCAAAACTACTTTACATTTAAACATGAATTAATCCTCTCTACTATATGATTAATAGAATAAAATGCATTATATACTACTTTGCTTTTAAACTAGCATTTCTCATATATTCAAATACACATTTTTCTAACATTTTCCCCCCTATTAATACTTTTTATTCTATTTTGAAGTATGCATAGTGTCATTTCATCTCCCAACTTCTTCCACTTAGGATTTTCAGCTAGGTGAGTCATTCAATCTATACTTCAGAAAAAAATGTCATCTGAGATCAATTTTTCAATCTCAATATCTTGGTACAAAGTTTCAGTCAGAAATACATCAGTAAAATCTTTGATTAATCTTTTCATGCAGGGAATTCCACAGCAAACACATGCTCCTATTAGGAGTATACCCACACAAATGGCAATCAAAATATTCATTAGGATGGAACCCCACCCCCAAATAGATTCTGGAAAAAGTCCGTCAGTGGGTTTGGGCCTGGTTCAGTCATGGCTGATACTTGCTGAATTACCTCTAGGTGGTTATTAATTTCATGCCTGTTATCTGGTATATACGCACAGCATTCTTCTTTGATAAGCGCGCACGTACCATCTCTCGCCGCTAGGGTGAAGTCAAGAACCATTCGATTTTGTAGCACAACAGTTCTCATTGCATTCAGTTCATCAGTCACCAGTTCTAGGGCAGAAAAAGTTGCATTACTCATTACTTCGAGAAGTTTCGACAACTTCATCAGCTCCCAGATCGATTTGACTGCTCCATAGGCTGGGAATATTCCTGCCCAAGATATAACACTGTCACTCAAGTCCATATGAGTCAATTTGCTTTTGTCTTTCACGGCATTATGATCTTTCCAGCCAGCTTCGATCTTTCCGACTGGATTCACAGGTTTTTCAACTGGACCTTCGGGTTTTCAAGCTGCTTCTCTCACGTTTCGTATCTTACCCAAAGGTAATTCTGCAGTATGTCTTATTGCAGGAACCAAATAACCCGAAAAACAACTGCCGGACCAATTCTCAGGTAACCATTTATATGCCTTTTTCCCACAAATAAAATAACAGTTTTCTACTTTAGTACTAATACGCATTAGCCCTGCATGTAACATTTTCTGATCTATAACTGTCAATTGTTTAAACAAAACTGGATTCTTGTGACTGTCATTCATGGTTGTTTTCAATGAGTTTAAATATGAGTCATAATTAGTATTGTAAAAAGTATTGCCATTACTATTCTTAATATAACATCGGTAAGATATGGTTATATTACAATTGCTCCAGCCTACCTGGAGGGTATCATTTTTATAAAAACATACAATTCCTTTTTGTGTGACAGGTAAAAATAAAGCTATTTTGTCCTGTGATCTCACAGTTCCTGTATCGAAGAGTAAATTCTCCCAAGTCTCATTTATCCCCAAAGGGACAGCGGACATTATCAGTCCTCCATATGCTGTAGGTATAGCTGTACAAACCCAGCAATTTGAAATGTTCATAGTCTCTGCATATGCACGTTTCATGGCTAGATATGTGTTAAAATTTGGATGCCAGTCTATAGACGTTTCATCACGCCTTTCCACTTTCACTTGTGTGGTTGTGTGTAGGATAAACCACAACAAGAGGAAAATTGTCACAATTACAGTCAATAAATGTACACTCAACAAAATGATTATGCAACATCTCTGGGGTTGATCTAAATTTCTATTTGCTTTGTTTTTGGGCATCTCGGTCTGGTTGTGTATCAGTCACAAAGTTTTTATCAAGTTGAAAGTTCTTTACCGGTTTGCAGTGTGTCAAATGAACCCAGGACGTCCTCTCAGCCACTCTGACTGCAGTAGGCATTGCCAACAGAGCCTGGTATAGTCCCTCCCACTTTGGACTCACCCAATTCTTCCTTTTCGTCACTTTCAGCCACACAAACGCCCCTGGGGCCAAGACTGCTTCCGCCGGTCTGGTCTGTTCCTTATCTGAAAAAGAGTTAAACTGCAAAACAGATTTATTTGTTAACAGTTTCTTCATATAACTAGCTAATGAACTGTCAGCCTCTTGCTCTGCAGGCATGAGAGCTTTCCACTGAGGCAGATAATATGCTCTCCCAAAAACCATTTCAAAGGGAGTCAAACCCTTTACATTTGGAACCGTTCTCATACTCAGCAGTGCCAAAGGCAGACAGTGTATCCAATTCTTTTGGGTTTCCTCAACTAGCTTCCTAAGTTTATTTTTGAGGGTACCATTGTACCTTTCCTCCAGTCCTGCTGACTGTGAGTGGTAGGCACAATGGTTCTTTAAGGAGATACCAAAAAATCTCCCAAGTTGCTAAATTGTCTGGTTTACGAAATGAGTGCCGTTGTCACTATAAATCCTTTCCGGAATGCCAAATCTAGGGATTACTTCTTTTATCAGGGCTTTCGCCACTGTTGCTGCATCCGGGTTTTTGGTTGGAAAAGCTTCTACCCATTTGGAAAACATGTCTACAATAACTAAACAAAACTTTTTCCCTTCACACTTATTCAATTCTATGAAATCCATACAAATAGTATGGAACGGATATGGTGGTATAGGAAAACTTCCTTGCTTGGTTTTAAATGCCCCTTGTGCATGGTGCTTGTTACAAGTATGACAAGCTGCACAAAATTTTTGTGTGTAATTTGTGAATCCATATGTTTGGAATATTCGGTTTACTAACTGTACCATCCCCCCTTTTGAGACATGGCACTGCCCATGGCTCAACAAAGCTGCATATCTAGATGAATTAGACGGCAATATCGGTTTTCTCTCTTTGGAAATGTACAGTCCATTCTCAAGAATTGCACCTCGTTTTACCCATTTTTGTTTTTCTGCTTTTGTAGTAAGCTAAAATCTCAGAGGGTTGTAATTCCTCATTCAAAAGTAAAGTTTCTGAGTCTGAGGCTGCTTGCTTTGCAGCTGCATCAGCTCGTGCATTGCCTTTTGAAATCTTATCCTGTTGTTTCGTATGAGCTACACATTTACAAATAGCTACTTTGGTAGGTAACTGAATAGATTCTAATAACTCCAAAATAAATTGCGCATGATCAATAGGTTTTCCACTAGATGTTATCATTCCTCTATTTTTCCATTTTTGCGCAAATACATGTACTGTAGAAAAAGCATACTGACTATCAGTATATATGTTTACACACTTGTTTTTTGCTAAAGTACATGCCCGCGTCAAAGCTATCAATTCTGCTGCTTGTGCAGATAAGTTATGTGGTAAGGATTGGGCTTCTAAAATTTCAGTATCTGTAACTACTGCATACCCTACCAGATTCTTCCCTGTAGGACCCCGCCTGCATGAGCCGTCCACGTAATATGTCACCTCGGCATTATCCAAGGGCATATCTGTGAGATCTTGTCTCAGTAAAGCTAACTGTTCAATTTCCTGCAGGCAGCTGTGTGGTGTGCCATCCGCAGGAGTTGGAAGTAATGTTGATGGATTTAATGTCATACATCGTTCAATTGTCATATGAGGTTGGCTCAGCAGTATAGTCATACATGAAAGATGTCTAGCAGGAGAAAGGTATGCCACTTTTTCTTGCAGTAAAATTATTGCAACTGCATGAGGCACTCTCAATGTGAGAGGGTGGAATAACACCACTGAGGCCGAAGCCTGTACTGCCATTGCAGCTGCAACTACTGCTTGTACACAGTGAGGCAAAGATCGTGCCACTGGGTCTAACTGCAATGAATAATAGGCTATGGGGCGTTGCTTATCCCCATGTTGTTGCGTCAATACTGACGTCATATATCCTTGCTTGCAATCTACAGTCTGAAAGGACCATTTGTGATAATTTGGAAGTCCTAAAACTAATGAAGAAGCTATCAACTGTTTCAACCTGCAGAAAGCCATTTCTGCTTCGAGTGTCCATTGTAAGATTTCTTGTGCTGCCATTGGTGTCTTATATATCAAGTCAGTCAGTGGAGCAGATTCCAAAGCATAATTTGGTATCCAGCTCCGACAGAAATTAGTTGTACCCAAGAAAGACATCATTTCCTTCTTGGTTACTGGTTTGGGTGCTTGCAAAATCACTGTTTTTCTTTCCTCGTCTAATATTCTACCTTCATTGGATATTACATATCCTAGGTATCTAACTTGTTTTCTCCAAAGTTGTAACTTACTTTTGTTTACTTTGTGTCCTTGTGTTGCTAAAAATTTTAATAACGCTATAGTATCCTCCCTGCATTGTTGCTGGGTGGGGGCTGCTAGCAAGATGTCATCTACATAAAGTAGAATTTGACTACCTCCCGGTGGGGTAAACCCTGCCAGGTTGCTAGCCATTTCTTGTGCAAATATTGTTGGGCTCTCACAATATCCCTGTGGTAGTCGATTATATGTATACATTTTACCCTAAAATGTAAATGCAAACCAATATTGACTATCAGGATGTATTTCTATCGAGAAGAAAGCATTGCTGATATCTACCACAGAGAAATACTTCTGTTGCGGTTTTAAATCATTTAACAAAGTATGTGGGTCTGGCACCGTAGGTGCTCTAGGTATTACTGCATTATTTACAGCTTGTAAATCTTGTACCATCCGCCATTCCCCGTTTGCTTTTTTAACAGGAAATAGAGGTGTATTACATGGTGAATCAGGAGATTCCACCAGTACTCCTTCTTTGAGTAATGCTGCTATTATAGGCTTAATTCCTATTTCTGCATCCTTTCTCAAAGGCTATTGTCTTTTCTGTGGTCTAAAAGCTGACTTTGGGGTAATTGTAACTGGTCCTGCTGTTCAAATAAGTCCTACATCTGACTTGCCTGTTGACCAAAGAGTTGTTGGAATTTCACATAAGGCCTTTTCTTCTTCCTCTAATAAAAATGCTAATCAGCTGTCCTCGCTAGATTGCAAGTGTATAGCGGGATGTGTCTGTGTTAACCAATTCAGTTTTTGTTTTTGTATCCCTTGTTCTGATAGTTCTAAATCAGTCTGTTTCTCCCATCTTGTTAGTTTTTCTCCTAAGTCTGCCCATTTTACACTTTTGTTCTTTGTTAAGCTGACATGTGGTAATCGATTTGATCTATATAATGCAAGGAATTCTTGAGGTAAGGAACAGCTAACTACACTGTTCCCCTCAGTATCCCAGTACAATGTACGCAATACTAGTCTAGTTGCACGATTTCTGAACAATTCCTGCTCATACTCTCTATCAGGTCCTGGTGTAGTACAGTAGTATAGAGTACAGTGTAACAAATGCTGTCGATCAGTGTCAAGTGAGGGGGCTTTACTGATGGCTACATTCATCAGTTCCTCGGTTACTGCCCCTGGACCAGTCGTGATTAGGTCCTGGCTGTACCAGTAAAAAGTTTCACCCTCCGATCGCACTACAAAGGTATCCATTTGTCTCTGTGCCTCCATACCTTGTACAGTTGGAACTACTGCTATGCCAAATATCTGCATAAGGTCCCTGCCCAATAGGTTTACTGGACACTTTGCAGAAACAACAATTTTACTTCTCTGGGTCATACCTGAAACAGGATTAGTTATTGCTATATCATGGGAAAGTGGTTCCCTGTATAGCTGTCCATTTGCTGCTTTTACTAGTATATAATTAGGTGATTTGGAATGTTCTGGTAACTTGGACGGGTGTATCAAAGTCCGTGATGCTCCTGAGTCACACAGGAATATGACTTCCCTTCCCTCCACCAGAAGTGTAACTTCCGGTTTCGTATCTGCTAAGTAGAGCTCTAAGCTCAATAATGCTAAGTCCAAAATTTCACTTTCTTCATCCTCCATATCTACTTGCACTTCCTCTACTCCTTCTATCACATTTACATTTGTTTTCTGTTTATTAACTTTTCCTGATGATTTCTGACTTTCACATGATGTATCTTCACTATCATATAGTCAGTCCTTATCTCCCTTATCTTCTGTAATTACCTTTTTGTTTTGCTTACAATCCCTTGCTAGATGTCCCTTTTTCCCGCACTTGAAGCATTCACCTTTCTTTTTCCTCTCTTCAAAATCTTCTGATCGTTTGTCAGACTATTTGTTTCCCTGGGCATTCTTCTTGCCCTTTTTACCTGACTGTAACACAAATACTTCAGCTCCGTCTTCAGCAGTGAAGACTTGCACCTTCTTTTTCTTTTTACTATTAAAATGTCTTTCAGCATGTCTAGCGTATTCAAGTAAGGCTTGTAGCCTCCCTGTTCGATGGTCTATCATATGCTTCGTAATGAAGCTACTAATAGGTGCAGTGCAACCTTTCAAAAATGCATTTTTCAATTGTTGTTCATACGGGGAATTATTTGTTTGGTTCTCAGGAACCGACATACCGCTATGATTATTAAAACATTCTAATAATCTAGCATAGTACCCATCTATTGTCTCATTTTCCTGTTGTATGCATTGATTAATGCAAGTCCAGTCTGCTCTAGGTTTCCATTTCTCAGAGATTCGGTCTGTTAGACCTTTCACTCTGTTGTCTAACTCTGCGTCACTATGTGGGAGTGGTTTAAGCTCTGCATTACGAGGATTCCAGGTGCCACAAATCATGTGCCAATCTGGACCTATAATTTGTCTTACTACTTTTTCTACTTCTTCCCCATTCAAGTGGTAACTCAACCTCATGCCTTGTAAATCTTCTAAAAATTTTGTAAAATTAACTTTCGGATGAGGGATTCCCTCAGTAGCTTTCCGGATATCTTCCGGTGTCCATGGTCTATATACTAAGAGTGTTGGGTTTAGCCCTTCCTGTCCTGCCTGAGGATTTGGAACTTCTATAAGTGGGCATATTTCTTCCTCACTCTCATCCTGTAAGTTTCTCTCTATTTGATATGATTCTGTGTCCCTATGTGTTTTACGTGTTCGGGACCTAGTTTCAATAGGATCTCTAACAAATGGTTGTGGTCTTGCTGAAACTTCAGGATAAGGCGGAGGCAGACCAGCCTGTCCACTCGCTTCATATCCTGAAAAGGGTAAGGGAGGGGGCAAGGGAGGAGGAGGAGGAGCTGTTGCTATTACCAAGTTATTATCTTCGTTGTCTAAAAACAATGTTTTTGAATTTTTCAGCTTCTGTTCTCTACGATTTGCTTCCTCAATCCACCTGTGTGCCTGAGGAATGCCTAATTGGCGTTGCTTTTTTGCCTGACCTCCTGCATCAGATTTAAGCTGCTTAAGGAGTTTAACTAGTGAAGTTTTATCTAGTTTACCATCAAATTCATATTTGTTAACCCATTTCGTATAATACCTAACGTTATCGGAACGTTGTGATTGCATGTATTTTGCGTCTTCGGTTAGGGGCGGATCTCGCAATGTTTTAGTGCACTGATTTCCCATGGCAAAGAAAATGTTACGTAACCCTGTTTATCACGTGATATCAAATTCTCAGTTCCTGTTCACAATTTATCTAGAATAACTGCCTACCTTATTCTGTTACCCTGATCTATGACCAAATATACAGTACTTCCTTTTGTCCCTGATCTGCAAAACAAATCTTGACAACAATATACTGTAACCTAGTCCCTGATCTAAAACAGAAAAAAGGCAAATTCTTCCTACCTGAGCCTCCGGTATTGAATCGTCCAATATCCGCTCTTCGGCCACAGATCAGAAAGTGGCCAGCCTCTTTAAACGACAATTCAGTCGGAGGTCTTTTCACCCAAGAAGAACCATTTCGGTAACTTCTCCTGCACAGTATTCAACCACCGGTAGACTCTGATCTGCAGCTGTCCGAGGAATTCCGGCTAAGAAGGACCAAACTGCTAAATAAAATCAAGAATTCAATACGCAGGAGGTTCAGATTCAAAAGTTTACTAGTGCACACCAGGAGGCAAAAAACGTACAAGTACAGAATTTTGCTTAACATGAAACAGGAAGCACACAATTTTATATAGGTATAACATTCAAGCTGTGCTCACCTTACTGACGTGGTATGTCACAGGGCATCTACATCACTTTAGCTTACAGTCCTCTATTCATAAAAACTGCTGATGCTGTATATTTTAAAAAAGTTTTCCTCTGGTAACAATACGGTCTTGCTATCCACCTGGTCAGACATAATGTCTTTCTGTAAAGTTACTTCTTCAAGGTTTCATATCAGTTCGAATACAATAGCAGATTCAGTCTTTTAATACACATCTTTGTTCTCTGTTACACTTTCTCACCAGCTGCATGCTATCTCAGTAATACATATACAAGGCCAAATCATCCCAGCAGGAAAGAGCAGAAGATTTCATTATTTCACACATTTAATTTCCTGACCCAGCAGATAATCACTTGTGAAAAGCATAAACATTAAAACTTGCTAAGCTAGCATCTGCCAGGGTTGAATGTCAGCTTGCTTCAAGCCACACTGCAGTTTCAAAACTACTTTACATTTAAACATGAATTAATCCTCTCTACTATATGATTAATAGAATAAAATGCATTATATACTACTTTGCTTTTAAACTAGCATTTCTCATATATTCAAATACACATTTTTCTAACACAGAGCAAATGTCAGATGGGTATGGAAGAGGTCTTCTACCTAGGACATAAAGTGGGGAGTGGTAAGATAAGGCCATAACCTGCCAACATGAAAGTCATTCAGGCATGGCCTGCACCTGTTACTAAAAAGCAGATGAAGGCATTTTACGAGACAGCAGGGTACTACAGAAAGTTTGTCCCCAGTTATAATACCATAGCTGCTCCCCTCACACACCTGAAGTGTAAGAACAGGCCAGATAAGGTAGTGTGGATGCCAGTATGTGAGCAGGCATTCCAAAAGCTTAAAGAAGCTTTGGGAGGACCCCCTGTGTTAGTCAGTCCAGATTACAAAATGGAATTTGTTGTGCAGGTGGATGCTTCATACCATGGGGTGGGGGCTGTACTTAGCTAGATTTCTTCAGAGGGGGAAGAGCACCCAGTCGTTTATCTTAGTCGTAGGCTGCAACCCAGGGAGGAATGCTATGCAGCTGTAGAAAAGGAATGTCTAGCCATAGTGTGGGCACTGCAGAAACTTCAGCCTTATCTGTATGGAAGGAAATTTATTGCTATGACAAATCACAACCCCCAATGTGGTTAAACAGAGGCAGCCAGCAAAATGCCAAGTTGCTAAGATGGAGCCTGGGGTTGCAAGCATATGATATGTCTGTGCAGCACCACAGTGGGATTAGCAATGCCAATGCATGTGGGCTCTCAAGACAGGGAATGGGGAAAGGTATACTCAGATAAACCTAACTACCTCAGACAGCGTTTCTCAAGGGTCACTTGAAAAACTAGCTTGAGTTCTCCAGGAGGGAGATATGTGAAGATTGGGTGAAGATAGATGAAGGCTGCCAGCCTAGCCAGATAGAATTTTGGAGATAAATCTGTCATCTGTAAATATTAATGTAAACCACAGGCTTGTTGTCTTAAATGGTAAAAATAGTGTTACATCTGGAACTGGAAAAAATGTAACAACAGTGCACTCTACTGACCAAGTAAAGCATGTTGTGACCCTTTGATGTTAATAAACGGCTCTGGCCAGTCTAGATGAAGGAATTTTTGCTTTTGTTTTAAGGCCAGAGTTAATGGCCAGAATTTGCATGCATGAATGTCATTAATGGCTTTGCTTCCTGACCTGGTGTGAGCTTACTAAAGAATGTAGCCTGTTAGCCTGGGAACCCCAGGAAAGTGTGAAGAATGATGTAATGTGAATCAGGACTGTAATTTAAACAGAAAGAATCGGACAGCATTAAGCATTTTTGTCTTGACCATCCAACTCACCAGCACTGTCTTGCTCTATATGTAAGTTTATCTTAGACGTGTGTTTTCTCTTAGTAATAGCTAGAAACTAGAAATATTAGACTAAGTGTTTTTCTGTGATGTCAGAACTGTACTACTGAATTATTTTAAGTATTTCTCTGTGATCTCTGAACTCTTGACTAGCACTGTGCAGAAAAATGTATTGTCTTGTGTTTTGACTATTTGTTATTAAATATTTTTATAACCGTTCCATTGTGGCTGTTTTGTGTAGAGATAATTTAAGCTCTAGAGTACATGGCATATTTATAGTGATTACTGTCCAAGTCACTCCAAATAAGCCTTGACTGTTCAGTCACACTTACCTATTTGCATAATAATATTGTGCAGTAATAATAGGACACCCTTTCATAAGAGCCTTTTAGTAGCTGATAAATATTAGCTGGGTGGTGTCAGTGATTTCTACCGTATAGTCTGGGAAAAAGGGTCACAGCTGGAGACCCTGTGCCAGCCTTCCCCTCGAGTGTCTGTGTGTTTGTATAAACTCTTCTCAAGGTATGTGTGTGTGTGTGTGTGTGTGTGTGTGTGTGTGTGTGTGTGTGTGTGTGTGTGTGTGTGTGTGTGTGTGTGTGTGTTTCAGCTACTTGGGCATGGACATGAAACACTGGTTGGACAGAGAGGGTGCTGGAGGTTTTAGCTTGCCCACTAGGCTGAGATCTGGACCCTATAGCTGTGCCAGTGGGGAGTCTTATTTGAGACCTGGAGAGCAAGAGAGCAACCAGCCCCGGAATGACTGTGATCTCTGTGTGCTCTTAAGGGAAATTGCACTTTACTGGGTGTATTTGTTATCCTTTCCTCCTATATGAGATGCCCCTCACTGGTGTTAGTGGTGAGGATTGAGGCTCCTTGATTGCTGGGCCAGGGCACAGGCATCACAGTTATATTACAAATATGTTGTGAATACTTTAAGACTTGCTATTTATTTATTATTATTAATATACCATTAAATATTTGTGGGAAGCAATAGCAAGGGAATTGTTTTGGCTAGGCTTGTATAGGCCCTAGGGCTTATATCCTACTACCTAACTATGAACCTATAAACCTATGATCCACTTGCCCGACAAGGTAATGGTATTATTATTATTAGCAGCTAAAAAATAGTAATTTCGTACCTTCTGTGGTTTCAGTTTTCCAGAAAAAAAATTATAATCTCTTGTACAATTATTAAAAGCATATCTTATCAGTAGTCGTTGATCACCATTCAGCATTTCTGCAATTTGTTTTAAATATTTGGTCTTAGCATTTTAAACTAAATCTGACCACCTTCCCTGAACACAGTGATCATCTCCATCATTTATTTACAATGCTAACATATTTTAAGTACAAAAATTGCATCTTGTGTCAAGTAGAAAGACTGTTTTACATTAAACATCAGCAATTTGGAAGGAAATAAGCTCATTCTATGTTGAAAGATTAATAATGTGTGGAGGTTTTTACTGCCATAATATTAGGTATCAAACATATAATGACAGTTGATAAAAAAAAATAAAAAATGCAACTGAATATTATGTCATCAAAAATATTATAACAGTTAATATTTATTCAACATTTGTTAACCAGGAAAGTCCAACTAGGACAGAGCCTACTTTGAGTGGAGGCTTGGGGAGAAACACTCCAGATGCATGTTTTTTGGAATGTAGGAGTAAACCCATGCAAACGGAAGGAGGACATGAAGACTCTGCACTCCAGATGCATGTCTTTGGAATGTAGGAGTAAACCCATGCAAATGGAAGGAGGACATGAAGACTCTGCACTCCAGATGCATGTCTTTGGAATGTAGGAGTAAACCCATGCAAACGGAAGGAGGACATGAAGACTCTGCACTCCAGATGCATGTCTTTGGAATGTAGGAGTAAACCCATGCAAACGGAAGGAGGACATGAAGACTCTGCACTCCAGGTGCATGTCTTTGGAATGTAGGAGTAAACCCATGCAAATGGAAGGAGGACATGAAGACTCTGCACAGAGGGCAGCCCAGCCAAGAATCAAACCAGAGAACCTCTTGTTGTAAGGTGACAGTGTTAACCACTGCACCAATGCACCACCCTACTACAATCAGAACTATGAACATAGATACAGTAAGAAGAATGACAGGAAAAAGGAATGGGGAAAGGTGCAAGGAAGGTGTCATTAATGCATTTGATAGTACTTATGAAAGGAGGTCACTCTCCAGGATACTTCATATAGAGATGAAAACAATAATCCAGGTAAAACATAAGTAGTAAGCTAATATTTAAAACTAAATACTGGGTGAGGAGCCTGTGACCTAGGCAATGCCATAAATAGTTAGTTTCATTTAAGGGACCACTTCAATAGATTTTCTCTTGACTCAGTTGATCATGGAGAGATTTGTGCATTAAGTAGTTTTAGTACACAGACAAAACATTTGCTCACTGAAAAAGCAATCACCAAATTTAGATTCACTTTAGTGTGAGTTTTCCATTGTTTCATAAGAAACCTGCCTATACAGACTACATTCAGTCAGGTTACCTATTATATTTGGTAACTGGAAAAATAAAAAAACTCATGCATAACCGCCCAGCTAGGCATAATTTAATTTTATTTTTTGGCTGTCTGAGGTTTTCTATCATGACAAATGCCAGAATGGGAACTTATATATCTATCTATATATATATATATATATATATATATAGATATATATATATATATATATGTATACACATATATATATATATATATATATATATATATATATATATATATATATATATGTATATATACACATATATATATGGGTGCAGGAATATTGAACGAAAGTTCAATTGTCCAAAACCAAATCACCGAATCCACTTTAGCGAAAATGCTTTTTGCCAAAAAAGCACTTTCGCTAAAGTCCCTAACAAATACTAAAAAAAAAAAAAAAACAAATCAAACACAAAAAAACACACAACTCATGTTTACACAGGAGGGCAAGCCCTCCTGCACCCGCCATGTGGGGGGCTGTGCCCCCCACACCCCCCTACTTTTATATTCTCACTCCGAGATCGCACTACAGTGGGGAAAAGGGAATATTCCCTTATCCCCACTGAACTACAATCTCAGCAACAGCCATTCCCCTAACAATTTCCCCTTACATTTCAGCATACTTCCGTGAAAGTGCTTTTTCGGCAAAAAGCACTTTCTCTCAAGTATACCCGGACGTTTCACTTTTGGAGAAACAGTCGTTCGGCAAACTGTCTGGGATCCATATATATATATATATATATATATATATATATATATATATCATTTAAATTTCATTTTTGACCCTGACCCTCCACTTTATAGCTTACTGTGTGGCAGACATTCTTGTTTTTTTTGTTTTTTTTTTCCTGTATTTTTTTATTTATTTTTGTATCAGCTAACCTTTCCCTTTAATATATCTCACTAAGTTTTTAAAGAGTGAGCAACTGATTATGCAGCATATGCAGTGTGTAGACCCCACTCACATAACTTATGTAGCACCTCTAGTGACCTCCCATGCTTAAAGATAGATGTGGCCAATTAGACCCTTATTCTCCAACATGAACATGGTGGCCCCATCCTTAGGCACACCCATCCCGGTTCTGACAGAGAAATGAGGACATACCTCTCACCAGTCTAGATTTTTGTAGAATGTCCACATTTTTATCTCATTTTTTTCATAAAATTTGTGATTTTCTGGCAGATCACTGAAGAATGAAGACACTAAGGCAAGCATTTGACTTTCAGGCTTCATTTCCTTCAGAAAAAAACATGTTAATGCCAAACCTGTTATTCTACCAACTTTCTAAGTTTATAAGAGCAATATTTTAAATCTGTCCCTAGTTTTGGGCTTTTGTCCTCCAATAAATTTTGGCTCTGTCCAGGTTTCTGGTGCTAACAGATTAAGAAATGCGGTACTCAATGCTTTGTCACTCTTCTTCCTCAACAGCTTGCTGCCCCTTTTTGGATTAAAGTTTGAAGCAACATTTGTTGAGGCACATATGAATACTTTACCCTTTACACAAGCTGACCAGAGTTTTTTTTTTTTTTTTTGTAGATTGCACAGTAAACCAGCATGTTTTGTAAAACTGAGTGGCACTGTTCAATAAACATAAGATGAAACCTTATTTATGATAATGTGTACTTATAAATATTGATACTATTAATGGATTTTATTATAACATTTCATATAAATGATGAATTTTTACCAAACAAGGAGTTTGTTTCACAAGATTCAAATCATTTTTGCAAATTTTTATTTAGGGTGATCATTTTTTCTATTTTTTTCTGCAATGTCAAGACCTTAACCATTATATCATAAGCCACCACCAAAAGTAGTATGTTTGCAAAAGAAGACAGCTCATAATAAATCTTTCATGTTTTCTTTCTTTGTGTCATATAACCAGGAACGTTCTTCTGGGAAGGGCCTGTTTTCACCAGAGGCCTGGAAAGATAAATACCACTTTATAAGCAAGTGATAATGCCTAACAGGGTGGGCATTACAGAGAAGTAACAGACTGCCCAGATCTTAATGGTTTATTTCTTTTATGTAAGGAAATCATTTCAGATAGAGATGATTTTGTTGAATGGTTAAATAATATTATTAATTTGTCTTTCCCTGACTGGGTTAGTCCACTTAGGCTATTAGTCTTTTTCAGGGGTGACCCGCGGTTGCGTTTATACTACTTGTCGAAGTTTTGCAAGGGCATAAGGGAATTTTCACTACTCTTTTCAATAGGTGCCACGAGATCTTTTACTTGTAATCAATTTCAAGGCTGCACCAACTCAGGCAGATGGGACCTTGCTTTAACATGTTATCCAAAGGACAATACACTCAAGAATGCACCACCCCATTAAGCTGCACTGCAGTGTTAGTGATCCATCTACCTGGTTCAGGAATAGAACCCTCAATCTTCTGCACCAAAGGGGAGTTTGTGGTCTGTTGTGCCACTTAGTATAGTAATAATTGGTGACTACAGTTTGTTGATCAAAAAATAACAGGTGACAACTTTTTAAAATCATACTAATAGGAAAACCAGTGTAAAACATATGGATTATTTTGTATAGAAAAGAAACAATTGCATGTGCCTTTTTAAATACTAGAAATGCACATCTGTCCCTTTTAATATCTTACTTTGTTTTTTTTTTTTAATTTCTCCAAGTCTTTTGGATTTCTAATACCATGACGGCAATTTACCTCATTCCTAAGTCAAAGTATGATTAAAGTTCATGAAATTAGTATTGTTTCAATCTTTGATTTTAGCCAGGTGTGCTCTTCGCAGCACCCACAATTTGCCCAGTAATGACTTCTTCTGCAATTCGTATGAAGTTATATGTATTGGTAACATATCTAAATAAGATTGTAGATTCTTTTTTATAAGATGCATTGCTTTTACTACTAATGGGACTGTCTGGGTATCTTTTTTCCAGATTGCTCTCGTTTCTCCCTGCAAATCCTGATATTTTATGACCTTGTGTCTCTCTGTGCTCAAGACACTATAGTCACTGTGTATGCCAATTTTATTGATCAATGCTACTTTTGTCTTCTTTTAATGGACCATTATATATGTTTTTCTAGCAGCTATCTTTTAAACTGCTGGTAATGAATGATCACATGTAATGTAAACATCATCATTTTATATGATGCTTTGTGGCTCATGTTTCCATTGTTTTTCAGCCACTTCAATACCATAATGTTTGCACAATCCCCAGTGCAACAGTCTTGCCACATTATTATGCCTTTCATTATATAGTCCTGCCATTAATATGTCACAACCAGCAACGAGGTGTGTGACTTTTTCCAATTCGGTTTTACAAAACCTACATTTGTCTGTTTCTCCCACATGTTCAGTGGACTTTATAAACAAATGTGTATGTGGCCCACTTTCTTCGGCTGCCAATATTAACCTTTCATCTCTTGGTTTAAATTTCCCTCTCCTTAACAATTTCTGTGTTTGTTTCTGATCAACATGAGGTTCTTCCAGAAGTTTTCTATACTTGCAACTATATTTATGCATTTTCCACATTTCTTGCCTTCTCATGTGGTCATTCACTTTATATTCTTTCTTTTGTTTTTTGGCACATTCAGTTGCTGCCTAATTTTTATCTACTTCTGGTTTCATTTCCATTTCTGCTTGATGCGGATATGCTTCTGCTAGATTAAGCAGAGAAGTCATCTTAGATTTAGTCTCCTCATGTTTCAAAACGTTCACTACAGTTGGGTCTTGTGAGGTCTGCAGGTATGTGTGGAGTCCCATGATTGAAGATCTATACATGTAATCAATTTCAAGGCAGCCCGTTCCTCCTTCAGAACAGGGAATATATAATCTTGGTATACACTAATTTTTATAAATCATTTGGTCAGCATGAAGTATCCTTCTTGTCTTCCTAGCTATCTATCCAACACATTTTTGGAGCCAGTCAATCACTCCAAAACTGTAAGTTAGGACCTTGCTATGAGAGAGTTTTTATGAGCAAAAAGAAACATGTTTTTAACAGAAAACTATGACAAGGTATCTGTTAACATTATAAAAAGGTTATGGTAAAGGCAGAACTTTCCTAAATTAAATGAAGACAAGAAATGAAAGTAGATAAAGGAAATAGTGGGGAACTGAGATTAAAAAGCTAAAATGGGCAAAAGCAACATGATCTGATAAAAGGGGTTCAAATGGTATTTTTTGTAACTAAATATACTATAGTTTTTATGAGTATAACAAAATAATAAAAAAATTATTGGGGACACAGGAAATCCAATGTAAAGTTAAGAGAACATTTAAAAAATACCAATCACTTTCTTAAAAGATCCCTTACTTTGTAAGAGTTATCATCTCTTAAGAAAAACTATAGTTACCATTTAAATTTACTAAGCGCATTGTACGATTGTGGTAGATTTATCATGTATAAGAACATCATGGAATCAAAAGATGTAAAAAAATAATAAAAATAAGTAGTTTTGAAAAATGATTTCACTTACCAAATTGATTTTGTCATTTACTCCCGCCACTGGTATATAGGGCAAACTAAACAAAAGGTCAATACAGGAATTTATGAACAGAACAATGATGTTAAGAATAAAAATATAGTAGTTCATAAATAGAATGTCATAAAAAGAGTTTCAGTGCTTTTAATTATTTGCTTCAAGAGAAACCATACTTACACATGGGGAGATGAATTGTTAGAACTGTACAAAATGGGAGCAAGATTTATTTCAAGATATGATACTGTAATTCCTCAGAGACACACTGTTGAAATGCCTTGGGATTTTTGTGATAAACTGATATCAAACAGTTTGGTCATAGTGTAGGTGATTTTATTTTTATTTTTTTTTACCAGGTTAGTCTCACTAAACTAGTAAACTCTTTTCAGCAGAGATCCAAGATGGTAATCAGATTTGTTGGCTAAGATATATTAAGTTGTTACTATGCTAATGACCATAAGGCTATTACAAACCTAGCCATGTAACCCAAACCCATTTGCATATGGGGTATTATGTTTGTCTATATTATACTGTACTTTCAACTTATTCATCCTTTTATTTAGTTGTCAATGATTATACATGATTAGAAATTGTTATATCCCAGATATTGATGAATTAAGTCATATTTTTTTAAAAAGGAGTAGAATTTGTATGATTGTTACTAAGTAGCAAGGCCAGAAGAAAATTGGAGGAATTTCTATCAAAAGTATGGAAATAATTTGCAGTAACTGTATACTTCAGTATCTAACCCCACTACCATCTAACAGTTTGTTATATCAAATGTTGCAGCTTGTATTATTCACATACATTGACAAATGTGCTGCCACGTGTTGATGTTTTCATTTTGAGTTCTCCTTAAATTTAGTACAGAATCAGCTGTGCACAGTACCTCTTAAAGGCCCCTAAGTTTCACAAAGACTGCAGCACTCAAATATTAAGCATTCATATGGATATTCAATCTTTAAGAAATTATGCTGGGAACCTAATTAACTATAGCAGGTTTGCTGAAATACTAATTTGTAAAAAATGAATGAATTTCTGCCCCTATCTCACAATACTTTCAGCAGTAAGATTTAATTCTAAAACTTTTAAATGCAAAAAACAAAAAGGCTAAACCCATGGTAAGGGCTCAACATTCATGAAAACCTATTAAAAGTGTTAATGTGTATTTACTGACGTGATAAGAATGCAGTCAGGTCACTTAAAATTGCATGGAATCACTAAATTTAACTCCCTTGAAAATATGTAATATTTTAAACAACCAAGTCTTTTAAATGAAATGTATCCAATACTGTTAGATAACGTATACTACCAATGTAGTTAATTTTATTTCATTGTTCTCTTTATTGTACTCAGGAGCTTTTCTCCCCAGGCCTCCACTGAAAACCGGCTCTGGACATTCCCGATTAACAAACTGCAAATAAATAAATTAACATTTAGAATGAACAATTAATAACAGAGAAACTCAGCCATAGTATCAAGTCTTTGCAGTCATTATCTCATCCATGTGAACAGAAATATTTGTATTTCTTATCCCACATATTTTTTTGTTACTGAAAATTTTCTGTCTGTTTTAGCTCAGAATTCATGTGATCAAGTGCTGATATGCAGTTTAAATGATGTATTGAGGCAGATAGTATTTTGTTTGAAATAAAAAAAAGACACCCTGACTTTTCTTTTTTTTTTCAAAATGTTTTTATTCATTGTATAACACAATATCTTAACAGTATAGTTACAAGAAAAAACAAACTATATACAATGTCAATTACAACTAAAAAAAGCAATATGCACAGAAGTGCACTTAATATTTCTCTAACAGATTAACAATTTTGTTCAAGCAATTAAATCACGAGTTGTGTTGTTAGTCCTTGCTTTTATAGTAGCAATCTCATTCTTACAAATGTATTTCACAAGATGAATAAACTCAACTTTAAAGACAGGAATAGATTGGGATTTCCAGTTTTTAGTAACAATTTTCCTTGCTATAGAGAGGATAGACCATAGTAAATATGTTTGTTTTTTTAGGAATGACTTCAAAAACAGGAACATTGAAAAGGATAAAGGGTCAGAGATTATACAGTTCTCATTCCATACAGCTTTGCAAAGATATTTTAAAGTCTAACCAAAATGGGAAAATCATTTTCCAATTGACAACCATATGTCTCCAGTCAGCATCAGGGTGTCCACATCTCCAGCATTTCATTTCATCTTTCCTGTACATTATTGCTAGTCTATGTGGAGTGAAAAAACATCTATGTAAAAATTTCCACGTGAATACATGCCAGAACATGGAAGATGTGGATTCCTTCACCGATTGTAAACACATTTTTTTATATTTTTCTGAGAATACTTGTCTATTAACTTCACTTGAATAATTGCAAATGGAAATATTTGTTTTTCTAAAATCATTTCTGAGACTTTTATAAATAACAAATATGTATAAAGTGTTCTTGGGTGAGCTATTAATAATTGTTGAGATAAAATCCAAGATTTTAAGTTACTCTTATTGTATGCCTCTAATGAGGGCTCGAGCTTAGTATATATAAAATCCTTACACGTTTGGATGTCCAGCCAATTGCAATTTTGCAAACATCTTCTGAGCAATTGTCTGGAGAACTTATTTTATTAGCTGAGAGAAATGATTCCAATATAATAGGTTACCCTTCTTAAATTCCAACATTTTCTAAGTATGAAAAGATATCAAACATTCATTTGTGTAAGCAATAGGAAACATAATTATTAATAAATTCTTAATTAACTGATTAGAAAACGTACGCTTTTTAAACAACAGCAATATTTGGTTTATTGGAGGTGTGAGAACAAGTCCCTGGCTTTTCTTAACATAAATTTCTATATTGTGTGAAAACTCTTGACAACCTCTTTCAGATTTACTGTAATATGTAAATACAGTCAGTATTTTTGGACAAAACAAGGTGTCATAAATTATTAAAATTTGCAGATTTTTGTGTGGACAGCAAGATGAAAATTGTAGGAATTGCAGAAAATTCCAGGTGCATTTTTTTCAGAGACACTACTAATTGTTTATGACAAACTGTATGAGATGTATATGGATTTGGAGGTCAACAATGCTGAAGCACTAAAGAGAAAGCAACATTTTTCCTATCTTCCAGAAGTATGTGCCATGAAAAGGATTTTTTTTTCTTTGAATGAAAGAGTGAGTCTCTCCTCTGAAAACTATTGGTACACGAAAGAGTGTGTTTCTTTTTCCTGAGATATTCTGGTGCAAGAACCTAAGAGACATCTAGACAGCTGCTATCCATGAAAGCACAGGGGACTTTATAGTTTCATAGGTTCATAGGTATATACTAGACTAATGACCAGAAGAGCTCTTATAAGACTAGCTGTGCAACCCAAATGTGCCCCACAAATTTGATTTATGTTGGTGGTGATTTACTGACTGCCTGTGTCCATCAGAGCATAGGATCCAGACCAGGGGTGAATTTCCAGTTACCCACCCATAGGTCCAAGCTGCACTTAAATAGAGATAGGGAGAAACTCTGGTTCACAGTGATGGGGAGTTTGGTATTCCCATTTGTCATGAGTAACAAGAACATAGCTTTTTTGTCAAATTTTACCTGTGCTGTCTATAGATCATCAGCCCCCACCAGGCCATTTGGCCCATTTCCTCCACTTCATCAGAGTGTTGAACAATAAAGGGGGTGGCTGTCATTTAGATAGTCTTCAGGGGTGGTTTGCAGTTTCTCTTCCACCGCCTGGTCCTAACTGAGCATAATTAGCTAGGTGCTGGGGAGATGCCTGCAATGAGACATCTGCAGAGGTCATGCCCTCAATTTTACAAGGGGCATTCCCTGACAGCAGCCTCAACTCTTCTCTCAGAAAATAAGGGGTGGTGTCACCAGTCTCCATCAGATGCGTTAGTACATGAAAAAACCCTTCACCCACCCCAGCAGGGTGGAGTAAGCCGTGACCCTTCCCTCCTTCAGGGAACTGCCAGGGTCCTCCAGTGCTGGGGACCCTACTCAAGCCCCAGTCACCTACGTTACAATAATATCTCTAATGATCCATACCATGGGCAGGCTAATCAGAAGAAGGATGAACAACTTTTTATATGAAAATCTTAACCTAGCTGCTGGGTTAGTGATGGGAGTACATTGACTGTGCCTATCTATCAGTATGTATGCTCTCCTTCACATGTCCAACAAAGGCTGCCATCACTGGCTGGTGTAGTCATTCCCCTCATCATCTATGCACCTGCCCTAGCCCTTTTGAAAACATGCATACCTTCTGACAGTGAGCAGCACCGTGATCTTTTTTGGACACACCCTATCCCCAGGATGGGCATGTCAAGCCTGCCTGACTGGGCTGTAAAATGCTAAGCTACTAACCAAACCCAGGCCACCTGGTCTGTAATCATGGCATTATCCCTCTATGCAACTAGTTCATAATAATAGAACCAGGGTATGTCACAGAGAGACATAGTTTACAAAAGTTATAGTAGCACTGGGAATATATTAGTACAAAAGCATAATCTAATTCACATAGATTTATCAAAGGGAAATATATTGTCCTTGCTAATGGACTAAAGACACTAAGTCTGAGCATAGCATTTATTATATTAAATTCACACTGTATACAGACACATTAAGCATTCTATGGGTAAACATAACTTACATACTACTGTGTGAAATGTCTCTCATAGACACACATGTGCACATACACACACACACACACACACACACACACACACACACACACACACACACACACACA
The DNA here is from genome assembly GCF_019279795.1 of Protopterus annectens. NCBI lineage: Eukaryota > Metazoa > Chordata > Ceratodontiformes > Protopteridae > Protopterus > Protopterus annectens. The sequence goes on from NC_056726.1 coordinate 1,620,773,263, forward strand.
CACACACACACACACACACACACACATTAACCCTTTACCTCTTTGCACCCTTTGATGACCACTTCCCTGCATGAAAGGTGCCAACTGCTACAGTTTACAGGAAGCAATATGTATACTGAAACATACCTCAACTTGATTTATTTATTTTATTTATCTTATAGATTAGGGTTTTTCTTTAAAATGTGGCACAGATAGCTCATTTTTATTAGCAGACAATATGTGATATTTTATCTTCTTTACACCTCATCAAGCCATAGCTGGATAAAGTTCCATTTAATACTGCTGTGTCAGTTGGTGAATCCTTCAAGCTTTTGGAATCTATAATCTCCCAGGATTTGATGTGGGAGACCAATTTAGAGTCCATAATAAAAAAGACACAACAGTGAATGTACTTTCTGCGACAGCTGATGAAGTTCAACCTCCCACATGACTGTTGATTCAGTTCTTTACAGCAGTTATTCAGTCTGGTCTCAGCTCATCCATGACACTGTGTTTTGAATCTTTGTCTAATCCTGACAAAAATAGGCTACATCAAATAGACAGATCTGCCAAAAATATCACTGTTGTTAGTTTGCCCTCCTTACAGGACCTGTACTATTTCAGAGTCATGAAGTGAGCAGGGAAGATCATCACCGACCCTTCACATACAGGCCACCATCTTTTTGAATAACATCAGCCAGGCGTAATAGATTAATACGCACCAAAACAAGCATATATAAGAACAGTTTTTTTCCACAGGCCATCAAGTTCAAAAATGGTTAACTCAGCTTATTAGGCTGGAGTATTCTTTTTCCCAAGCCTTCGAGGACTCTCCAGTATTATTTACATATTGTTAGCACTTGTCTCTTTCAGAGTTTATTTTGGTATTTCTTGTAGTGAGTTGCACTTTACACCTTGTATGTATATGTACATGTATATTTACTCTTTTGTTTTAATCTTAATAGTTGCATGTACGTCATTTGTCTTGTTCTTAGCTGTATGTATGTTGCTTATGTAATTCATACTTGGAGAGTCACTGAAACTGGGGTCAAATTCCTTGTATGCATGCATATTTGGCCAATAAATGTGATTCTGATTTGGCACAATAACTCCACAGCAACACCATCAAAATAGATACAACTGAAGCCAAGTTGGTCGTTCAGCTGGAACTTTATTACTGGTGCCTCTGGTACCTCGAATTATGCCTTCAATACCCTTTTTCTCAAGCTTATTTTAGTGATTTTACATGAATAAATTGGAACAAAATTCCACTGCCAAATTATTGATTGTCACTTTTCAGACCAGTCACTTAACTCTAGTTTTGTGGGATTTGGTTCAACTTTTGTGAGATTTGCACTGACTTCCAGTTGCTGCCAGATATATGGTTAAAGTCTTTGCACTCTCTTAAAGTGCCCTTTACAGACTAGATCCTGATTGCTCCACAGCCATGTTCCTGCTTAACTTAAGAAGCTGATGAGTCCCTTTGCCCAACAAAACATCTCAGATCATTTGGGGAGGGGTTGTTCACTATTCCATTGACCAAATTAGAGATAGCAGGTGGAATTTCATTTGCTAGTCTTGCGTTGGTTATAAGGAATCAGTTACCATCCCTGATATGACTGATTAAATCTGAGACTTTCTGTAGGAGGGCACTTAAATGCCATCACTTCAAACACGTTTATATAGAGCCTGGAAGAAATGCTTCTGACACTTCTGTATGACTAAACTCTTGATATGTATGACGACCCTGTACTGTTTTATTCACTGCCCTCTGTTTGTTATGTGGAATCAATCTCATACAGTTTCCTTGTTCGGCTTTGTTTGATGAAAGAATGCTGCATCTATGTATTTAGATATTTTTAATAAATAAATAGTTATGTTTTTAATCACATTCCCAAATTCTGTGCTACTACGTTACCTATCATCCAAAACCTCATAACCATATACCCATGTTTAGACTCTATCTTCACTTACTAGTAGTAAACCTATTGACTTTAGGAGGACTCCTATCACTGGAGATATACAGAGCTGAGTATATTTTTCTGGCACTTCAGAGTTGTGTTCTGGTAATTGTTGTTTGACTAATTTTATATCATTGCTGGCTGACTTCAAAGTTGTGCACTGTTATTTTTGTTTCACTGTATAGTTTTTCAGATCTCTGCTGTAGGTGTTTGTCCCCCCTCCCCCTATTTCTCTGTGTCTTAAGTTGGTATAACTGGTTTTACATCCTGTGTGTTATCTGACTATCTCAAGGATTACTTGCATAAAATTAGACCCGCCTGCATATCATTGCTGGAGCCTTCCTATGTCCTGACAGAGTGCTCTTCAAACTATCTGGAGATATACAGAGCTGAGTATATTTTTCTGTCACTTCAGAGTTGTGTACTGGTAATTGTTGTTTGACTAATTTTATATCATTGCTGGCTGATTTCAGAGTTGTACACTGTTATATTTGCTTCACTGTATAGTTTTTCAGATCTCTGCTGAAGGTGTTTTTCCCCTCTCCCCCTATTTCTCTGTGCCTTAAGTTGGTATAACTGGTTTTACATCCTGTGTGTTATCTGACCATCTCTAGGATTACTTGCATAAAGTTAGACCCTCTTAGTAAAAAAGTCTGCATATCATTGCTGAAGCCTTCCTGTGTTCTGAAAGAGTGCTCTTCAAACTATCTGGAGATATGCAGAGCTGAGTATATTTTTCTGGCACTTCAGAGTTGTGTACTGGTAATTGTTGTTTGACTAATTTTATATCATTGTTGGCTGACTTCAGAGTTTTGCACTGTTATTTTTGCTTAACTGTATAGTTTTTCAGATCTCTGCTGAAGGTGTTGGTTTTTCCATACCCACCCTCCCTACTCCTGTGTTGTTGTTTAAATTTCGACACTTTTTCAGTTGCCCGCACCCACTGTAGATTTGATCTGGGACACTCCTCCCAGTCCCAGCTCTTTACCTCATTCTACCTAATAGACTCCTTCTGCACTTTTTTTAGTCATTTTTAATTTAATTGCATTTTTTAAACTGTTAGGTCTAACATTGCTACATACTCAAGTGTGCTAGCTTGCACTGCATTTGAATTGTTTTTACTGCTGTATTAGCTACTTTTCTGTATATATATATATATATATATATATATATATATATATATATATATATATATATACCTTTCCTGTAACTAGTGTAGTCCAGATTCAGATTTGCTGTATCCAGGACTGTATGTAAGCTTCTGAGCCCCCTCAAGCTTTCTGTGTTGGAGGGAAGCCTTCTAGCTTATCAGTCGGAGTGGTAAGCACTAGGTAACCTATCTACCACATAAGGAGTGGTTCTGGCCCAGAAATTGTAGTTAATGGCCGTTTGGGCAGTTTTTCCATCTCTCTCAACTTTCTGATTTAAAAGCCTGCATTTGCACTTGTTTCCCCCCTTCCCTGTAACTAGTTTAGTCCAGATACAGATTTGTAGTTTTAACACTTGAATTTGCTTATTCGTGATCAGCACTTGTTCAGAACTTGTAAGCACTAAATAACCTGCTAATTACTACAGCACTCAACCTTCCTCATTACCTAGAGGAAAACAATTTCAGTACTTACTTTCCGCACTTGCTTAGAGAAAAAGAGCTCTTGTACTCACTTTCCTCACTTATCTAGAGGAAAATAGTTTTTTTTATCCAGGCATGTCCAAGGGTTAGCTCCCAGTGTTCTCTCCTGTCTATCTGATGAATCTGAGCATCTTGGGGCAATGTAGAAATTGCCTCATGTACACAGACAACCCTCTCTTCTTACCACCCACACTACAACCTGTGAGAGATGCACTTATCTAGCCAAACTGGAGGTAAAGCTCTCTCCAATCAAGACTGAACTTGACAGTCAAGAGGAGAAGGTAAACACTTGCACCATACCACACTCATCACATAGTCTCACTAAATCTACACCACCAAAATCCACACATAGAAACACAAAAACATTCACAGAGGCTCTCAATAATAATCTACCCAAGCAACAGATACTTCCAAAGCAGAAATGCAAGCAACATCCACCCCCCAACACAACCCAATGACACATAGCCCGCAGACTCAGTGTATCACTCAACCACAGCCAGTAAGGCAAAACAATGTAGCCAGCACACTAGTCATAGCTGACTCTATAGTCAGGCACACTAATGACTCACTCACTAGACTAAACAAGAGAAGGTTACTGTCAGCTACCTGTCGGGTGCCAGGATCCACCACATAACCCACGCACTCAGTTCACTCCACAACAAGTACAAATATGACTCTGTCATTGTCCATGTCGGTGTGAATGACCTGAGACCATATTCATTAAGGATATCCACACCTCCAGGCTAGTTGCTCAGCATAATGCAGCCAACGTTATCCGAGTGCAACTATCTCTGGGCAAAACTGCAATCCAAATTGTAGCTTGCTACAGATCACCCACCATGCCCCAGGATTCCCTCTCCTCTTTTCCTGATGTACTGGAAAATATTAGGGTTCAACCAAACACCCTAATAATGGGCGATTTCAACTACCCCACCATTTACTGGGAAAACTACTCATGTACCAACTCCTTCGCTCAACGCTTTCTGGAATTCATAAACTCCAATGCCCTGGATCAACTTATCCACACCCACCAGGGCAACAATATCCTAGATCTAGTCATTACCAATATGAGTGACCAGTGTTCCACACCTGAAGTCAACGCCTCATTGGTCCGATCCGACCATAAGTTAATTACCCTAGATATCCACATCCTGCCCCCACCCCCCATTAAGGAAACCATGGTAAAAAATTTCTCCAAAGCCAACTTCATGCTTCTTAAGACAGAAGTGGTGAACATCATGACACCCATGCAGATGGACAATACAGTTACGACTACTGAATCCTACACAATTGCACTTTATGAGCACTTACATGAGTGCATGGATCGTGCTATCCCAAACAGAACCAAGACGCTATCCTCCAAAAAAAGGAAGACAATCTGGTGGTCCTCTGCCATAAACAAACTGTACAACAGAAGGAAGAAACTGTTGCAAAAGAGAGTAAAATCCCATGAGTGGAGGAGCTCCGTGGTCAGCCTCAGTAAGAAGCTGCGATCCCTGATAAAATCCCCCAAAGCTAGTTACGAAAACAAAATTGCCACTGATTCTAAAGACAACCACAAAGCATTCTATAGCTATGTCAAGAATCTCAATGGCAACACTCAGATCTGCTCTGAGTTACAGCACAATGGCACTAAATATACAGACCCAACTGATATTGCCAACATCCTGGCAGATAGGTTCAGTGCTAACTTTACCCCCCCCCCCTCCCCCTAAAGAGCCCATCTCTATACTGGAAGAATGCAAAGTTCCTGTAATCACGGCTGCATAGGTAAAAACCACACTCTCCAAAGCCAAGAACACAACATCCATGGGACCAGACAACATCCCAGGCTGCATTCTACACGAACTACAGAATGAACTGGCACCCCACCTAAGTACCATGTTAAATCATAGCCTCACCTCAGGCTTTGTGCCTGCTGAATGGCGCACAGTGACAGTTATCCCACTCCACAAGGGGGGAGCCACCACGGGCCCTGGGAAATACCACCCCATTAGCCTGACGAGCCTGGTCTGCTAGGCCATGGAACGCATCATCATGGAACTTATAAACAAAGACATTGGCAATCTCCAAACTCTGGACCCCACCCTGTTCAGGTTTGTAAAAGGCAGATCATGTCTCCTAAACCTGATAGACTTCTTTGAAGCAGTCACCAAAGCCGTAGACAAGGGTAAGGTGGTTCACACAGCCTATCTAGATCTTGCCAAGGCTTTCGACACCATCCCCCACTCTGGAATTATAGATAAACTCACTAAACTAGGTATAAATCCCTAAATCACAAGATGGGTTGCCAACTGGCTCTCTGACAGAACCCACACTGTGAAAGTAGCAGACTCCAAATCCGACTTCAGACCAGTGACCAGTGGAGTACCACAGAGTTCAGTCCTGGGTCCTCTCCTGTTTGGTATCTACTTTTCTGAAGTACAGGCTAACACAGAAGGTCTTTGGCTAATGAAGTTCGCAGATGACTGCAAACTAGGAGCCATAATCAAAACTCCTAACAATGTGGAATCCTACAAAAGGGCCTCACTGAGACAGAAGCCTGGTGTCAAAGCCATGGCCTCAAGCTCAATGTCAAAAAGTGCATTGTCATCCCTTTTGGTAAAAACTCTGTACCCATGAACTACAACATAGGCGGTAGTATACTTAACACTGAAATTGTGATAAGAGACCTTGGGACACAGTTGGACAGTAGTCTCACCTTTCATAATTCCATCACCACAGTAGTCAGGAAATCCTTCTATGTGGCACACCTCATCACAAAAGGTTTCTCATCCGGAAAAAAAGAGGTCATTGTTCCCCTCTACTCATCACTCTTTAGACCCATTATAGAGTACACCTCCCATTTTGGTATGTACCTCACAAGACATCTACAACAACTAGAAAGGCTGCAGAAATACCTCACAAAGAGGATTACCAGTCTCAAACAGATGCCCTACACAGACCGTCTCAAAAAACTCCAGCTTTACTCCTTCGCATATCGCCTACTCAGAGGTGATCTCTGCCTAACATACAAAGCTATGTCAAACCCAGAGCTGTTGGACATGCTCCACTTAAAGAAATCCCAATCCCTCCAAGCTACATGCTCTAGGGACCTAAATCTTGTCACCACAATAAACAGAACATGCTGGAGGGATAGATTCCTGTCCCAGAGACTTCCCATACTCTGGAATAAACTACATATCTATATCAAACAAAGCTCCTCATTAGCGCTCTTCAAGAAAAATCTTGATGATTGGATGGGAAATAGGAAATTCACCCCGGGGATCACCTCTGTGGCTCTGCTCGACAGTGGCACAGGAAAATAATTTTCTTAGGTGGCAAAAGCCAGGTTACCTTTTTGGCTGGGCTTGTATAGGCCCTAGGGCCGATAGCCTAGTACCTACCTATGAACCTATGTAGCCTATACATTATTTGAGTAACTTTAAGAATATAACCATTTCCACAATAAAAACAGTCTACACTCCCGCATAGCCATCCATCTCCCTCCATCTTCTCATCCTTTCCATGTGCCTTGCCTTATGTTGTTATATTCCTGTACCTTAATTCTCACAAAGTTTGACAAGGTTTTAGAGGAATTTATCAGAAGATAGTTCTATTTCTTATCATTAATATATCTGTTTTGTAAAAACAAAATGGTTACCAAGAATATCCTTTTGTGTTGTTTTATTTTATGTTCTCTGCTTCCAGTAGGTTAAAATATGCATCTGGTCTTTGATGCAGCTTTGCTGATAGTACTCATTGCTTCATCCTTCTGCAGATATTTTAGACTGTCATTCTAAACTATCTTTTTATCTTCTTTGTGTCACAGTATTATTTCTTTATGAGTAAGACTCTGAATTCAGTTTGATGGACACACCACGAGCCATTGTCCATTATATGTCTCATAACGTTGCATTAATTTTGACATACTATTCTGTTTTCAACATAAACATAAAAGTTCTACCCTGGAATCAAACAAGAACACATTCTTTCTATTGTGTACTGCATTGTGAATAGTTTTAACACATTAGAAAAATTAATTGGACAGCAAAAAGGTAAAGTTAAGAAAAGCATTCAAGTATTAAGGATAACAAAAAAGAAAACATAAAAAAAATTAAGAGTATGCCTCAGTGTATCTGGATATGAGTAATGGTATAGCTGTGAAGTCACACCACACATATGTGGAAAACAGTGATGTCATCTGCAATCAAGGTTTTGAAAAGTGAATAAAAGATGAGCCAACTGATGTAAGGAGTTGATTTTAACAATATTTCTAAGAACACTAAAACTCATATGTCCTTAAAATCAAATTCTTTGTTCAATGCCATCGATTTAATGATTATTGAAATTGTATTTATTGTCAAGAATGGTTAACTACTAATACCCAGATATACATATCAATACAAACATTTACAATGAAACTGCAGTCATAGTTCAGGATTAGAATACAGAAATCAGTGTTATTTTTTAATTGTTTATCTACCAAATCAGTATTACACCGTACGATGTGCATAACTATTACAAGCAGGCTTTAGTGGACATTTTTGTCAGCTTACAAATTCCACAGCATTTATTCATTTTTTTAAGCAGGTGGTTATTTTTGTTTAAAAATGGAAGAAAATCCTCTGACATATTTTGTGGCATCAGCTTTAAATAAAGGCATTTAAACTAAACTGACTTTCTAGGTGGCTTGTGTAATGCTCTTCTCTTTTTACTGTTAAGCTAAGGTTGTATTCTCTCCTTTGTGTGTGTGTGTGTGTGTGTGTGTGTGTGTGTGTGTGTGTGTGTGTGTGTGTGCACATATATATATATATATATATATATGTGTATATATATATATATATATATATATATATATATACATATATATGCACATACTCAAACTGGAATGAGTTGTGCCAATAATTCTGGTATATTTTTTTACAGAGGTTGGCTTAAACTGCAATGTGAGGTGGCTGTGTGCTTTAATGATTACTAACGCTATTGACGCAGTGATGTGTGAAATGAATGCTTCTTTATAGTATGAATAGCTTTTTATGCATGAATAAAAAATGATACATACTTTAACAAAAAGCAAAAGAGACACGCTTTCACTTCTGTCTGACATGTCTTAAGACTGTTTTTGGAATCAATGACTTGCCTTTATTTACATTTCACCTTTGTTTCATGTTTTCCCACTTTTCAATAAATGCACCCTTATGAGTCTTTTATTGAAATATGATCTTACAATGCCCAGTAGACCGATTCAATCAAATTAATTTAAATGCAGATAAATTATTGCATAGTAGTACAAGCCTGATGTGTAAAAATAACTGAAAAAGACTGTGGGCTGAGTGTTTATTAATAATGGAGAAAACAGTGCTCTGATAACTTGACTGTATTATTACACAATGTGGACATGCAAGATATGTTTAAATAACTACAGGATGGAACTGTAATACTTCATGTTTTACTGAGGAAATTATTTTGACTGAAAATATCATTTCTATACACAGTTTTCAAGTATAAATAATAAACTCTTAAATGACCCAAAGATTCATGGCAAATACATTATTCACAATCTCAGATGTGCTGTTGATGGTATACAATTAATCCATGGTGTGTTCAACTTAGTGTATTGTTTTTCTCTGACCAGTACATCAAAGTTTAATTTAAAAAATAATCTAGTAGATTCTGAAAGATATTTTTTTATTTAAATTGGATTATAAATAATCAGTCATTTATCTGATCTCAACATTATAGCCAAAAAAAGATTTTTCCCTCAGTACTACAGTATTTGTATCATGATAGAGCATTTAGAAGGTCTTCCATAGTTTTTACTAATAGTAGTATCCTGGAAGTAACTATTGTATACAACAAAAACAGAAATGTAGACATATATACTCTGATTAAGAAAAAAGAAGCATTGCAGTTGTGAATATGGTCATGTGCGCTTTAGAAAAGTGATAGTTTTGTACCTAATGGATACAGTTTTGTAAAAAGCATTTGATCCTTTGTTTCTTCTGATTTACAGTACATGAGGGTTATTTATCAAAACATTGCACAATTTTTCTTTGGGCAGGCAGACAGAAAAGACAGCTGTTAGAATAACTTTAGAATGCTGTTTGATATTTAAAACATGCATGATTTATTTTGGTGTTATTTTTTGGCATCTAGTGGAAGAAAAATGTGATTTAAAGAGTTTTTTTTAATCTGATTTCAGGATACCAGCCCCTATAATGCACCGAGAGATTTTGCAGCTGTCTTAAACACCTGAAAAGGGATTTGCTTATTCTCTACATTTAAATGCACATCATGTGTAACTTAAATGTGAAGCTTTTCTCTCTGTGCCTCTGCTAAAAATGTATTTTACTCAGTCAGACTTCTCCTGGCCAACAAAGACAAATAAACAAGCCAATAAAAATGTAACTGCGGTGGTGGTGCTGAGGTAGTGCTGTCGCCTGACAGTAAGACGTTGTCCCGTTTGCTTCTCAGCTAGAGTGTCTTCTGTCGAGAGACATGCGTGAATGGGCATAACTTCGTTGAAGGTTGTGCATCAGGGCTGGCAACTCGGCATGTAAAAATCTACTGCCAGTCATTAGCGGACCGGAGTTCCGCTGTGGTGACCCCTAACCGGGAAAAGCCGAAAGACACAACAACAACAACAACATGATGTACATTTATAAATGTAGGATACAAACATCTATACATCAGCTTATTTACATTAATTTTAAACATTTTTAAATACTTCTTACATGAACAGACCATTTTTTACACAAAAAACAAGAGAGAAATTAAAACAGACTAGCTAACTCTTGAACAGAGAAATTACATTGATTAACAATTAATGTATTTAATGGCTGCTGGGAAGAGATCAAACCGAGCTGTTCTTACTTTTAGTAATAATTTACAAACTGAAAAGTAGAATGAAGCTTAAAAATTGATGAGAGCTATAGAAGGAGAAGTTATGGAAATAAGCAGGATGACAAATGGATAGAGGAGGACTTGTAGTTAGTGCTGGGGTGTGAGAGAAAGGGGAAAGATAAGAGTTTAGGAAATAAGTGCAATAGGAGGAGAAGTGATAAGGTACAAAAAAACTGGGAAGCAAAATGGCTATAAGAGATGGAGAAACGTAATCTGACTGAAGCTAGCCAGGTGAGTAGGAAGAACAGAGCCATCTTTTACATAGCTGCTGTTTAAGCAAAGTTTTGAAATAGTTTAAGTTTTCTATCTGTGCTACCTGTGTGGGGATTTAATTCCAGAGTTTTGACACATAATGAGAGTGGAGAAAGTCTCCAGCAGTGTTCAATGTCTTGCTGATGCACAGTAAAAGTTTATTGCTTTAGCAAAGTCACTATTGGGTGAATAGTACAGTAGAATATTTTGTAATGCCAGGCAATAGTATGGAGACTACAATAAGTCGTGGGCAGTGATTAGTTGTGAGTATGTCAATTAGTTTGTGAGTTCAAGCCAGTTTAATTGTTTTAATGCAAATGGTGTGTTTTATAAGGTTGATTGGTTACACATTTAGCTATTTTGTATTAGCTGGGGGCTAGTTTAGTTTTCTACATAGTGTTGATATTTGGAAGAATAGGAAAAACATATAACAGAGAAGGAAGGAGGTATGTTGCTACTAAGCTAATTGTCACTTGATCTGTCAGGTAGTGTTTAGCTCTATAGAGGGAGCCAAGTTTTTGGTCATTTTTCTTGATGGAGTGAAGTATGTGGTGATCAAATTTGAGGTGGTCAGTAATTATGGCTATAAGTAGTTTAGTTTGGCTTATGGATTCTATTTTTGTGTTATTATTTGCGGTGATATGAAATGTGTGTTTCTGGTTAAGGTGTTGTTTGGAATGAATACCATTTTTTTGGCATTAAATAGCAAGTTAGAATTTTTTAGCCACATCTCTATGTCAGTGAAAGAATTTTGAGTAATGTCCTGTTATTTTGATACAAATGAGGCAGAGCAGATAAAGGTCAAATCATCAGCATATTGCAAGAGAGTGGCAAGTGCTATAACAGTATGAAATTTGTTTACTTCATTTATTTTTATTTATTTTATTTTACATTTGTTAACTGGGAAAATCCAGCTGGACCAGATCCATTTTCAATGGATGCCCAGGGAGAAAACCTCCACAATTAACATATAGTAAAGTAGTTATGACACCGGTAATACAGACATGAAAAACAGGTTAATTGTAAGTACACACATACAAATATTGTTCAGAATGGTTCAACTGTGATTGGTAAAGAACCAATACTTTGATAAAGTGTTACATATGAAGTACAACTGACCTGACAGAGAAAAATGCTATTCTTTAAATAACAGTTACATACAATTTGTGTTTTACATGTGCTTCTATTAAGGAACAGAGAAGGAAAAATAATATAACATGAGCGAAATAATATAACCTGAGCATCCTGATTTTAAGGAGGAAAGTCAGATCAATGAGAAAGTCAGAGCCTAGAGTTTGGGTTGTAAGGAGAAAGGAGAAGAAAGTCACATGAGACTGTCATGTAATATATGGCCAGATCCAGGGTTTCCTGAGATGTGGTTTGAGTAGTTTTTTGAATTGTGTGTTTGTTGTAGTAGAGGTTATATTAGTGGGGAGGTTATTCCATTTTTTATTTTGCTATGGTATGGGAGTATAGGGCTTTGCCAGCAGTATTGTTGGCAGTTGTAATATTGAGGAGAGGTTTATAAGATGAGCAAAGAGTGTGACTGGTAGAATAAAGTGTTAGCAGCTGTTTTAGTGCTGGAGTTTTCTCTGGGTAGTTTATGATGTTAAAGGCACAGGTGAGTTGTTGGTAGGTGAGTAAGTGAGGAAATTCTAGCCATTGAATTTCTACGAGAGTCTGGCAGTGGTGGGTTCTAAAGGTCGAGTTGGTGGCCAATTTTGCAATTTTATTATAACATGATTCTAGCTTGTCTAAGTCTGTTTTTCTAATATGGGTTAGGATTGGTGCTGCATACGTAAGAGTTGATAAAAGGTGGGTCTGAGCTAGGGTGACTCTTGCTTTGTCTGTGAGAATGTTTTTGTGTCTATAGAGTGTCCCCATTTTCTTATGAACTTTCTGTGCTATATGAATATCAAAAGATAGCTTATTATCTATTTCCAACATAAGGAGATTAGTATGGGTTGATGGTGAAATGATAGTAGTGTGGGGTCTATCAGTATTAGATATTTGGGTTGATAGAGTTTGGATTAAGTTAATAAAATGATAGTTAAGCTGGGAAGCTATATCTTTGTTGTTATTATTAGGGCTGGAGGGGGCAGGGTTGGTAATTTTGCCAGGTTTTAGCAAGGCGTTGATGCTGTGCCAGAATCTTTGGGGATTTTTAGAGTATTTGTTTTGAAGACCTAAAAAGAGAATTTGTTTATCTAGTTTGGTTTGTTTTTTGGCTTGATTCCTAAGTTGCTTATAGTATTGTTTTGTGAGATTCGAGTTGTCTTTTTTCCATTGTTTCCATGTCTTGTCTCTATTTTTTAGTAGGGGTCTTGGATCCCTACTCCACCATGGAGCACAGTTTGCTTTGGCTTTTACTTTCCTAATTGGTGCCATTGAATTTAGAACTGTGACGAATGTGTTGTTGAAATAGTCTACTGCTAGATCTAGGTCTAAATTCCTTAGAGGTTCCCAGTTATATTGCTTTAGAATGTTGTTTAAGTCCTCTGGGTTTAGATTGCGGTCATCCCTGATTTGTCTGTAGATTATAGACTTTGGAATACTGATACATTTCCTTAGTAGGAACATAGGGTGATGATCACTAAGTCCATCTGGTAAGCAACCAGTCTGATAGTGATGTTTGGGGCTGTTCACCAATGTACAATCAATAATGGTTTGTTTTTGGGTCTTTTTGTCTATTCTGTTGGGCTCTTGAATTAGTTGGGTAAATCCATAGAGGTTAATTTGGTTGGTAGGGTTGCCTGAGTTACAGGTGTTTAGGCTACCTAATAAAATTGTTTCTTGAGGAGAATTCTGACTAAGCCATTGAAGGTTTTCTTCTATGGTAGGAGTGTCATTTCCAGGAGGAATGTAGCTGCAGAGGATGTTAATTTTTTTGACATTATTTAGTGCTAGGGTAGAACCTATGGTTTCTGCGTTTTTGCATATTGGTAAAGGGGTATGGAGTGGCTGGAGGCTTAGTGTGTCTTTGAATAGAATTGCTACCCCACCACCCTTCCTACCTGTTCTGTCTAACCTTATGATGTTGTAACCTGCTGGGAGGATTTCTTCGCTAGGGATATTTGGTTTTAGCCATGACTCGGTAATAGCAAGTATGTCAGGGGAGTAGTGGGTTATAAACAAATGAAGGTCATAGAGTTTGTTGCAGATACTTCAGGTGTTAATATTAATGATTAGTAGATCAGATTGAGTTTTATTGGGAGGGGAAGTGAGTGGAGGTCCTGGGTTTGGGTGTATGTCACCTGCAATGAGTATTATACTAAGATTAAAAATGTGCTTAATAGTGTGCATTACGTCTGAGAGGGATACATAGACTACTTTCCTATTGTCAACAGTTGGTAGGTGGGTCTTATTACTGTGTATAATAGTGCTACTGTTAAATAATGTTGAGCAGATTTTAAAGTTTATATGGATATTGGTGTGCCTTATAGTGTGTGTTGTGTGGTATGAGGTGCTGTTTAGGTTGATGGATGTATGTATGGATGCAGTATAGGATAAGGAAGTGAGTGCTATTAAGAGCAGTGATAATAGGATTTGCATTATAGGGTCTGGTAGGAGAAGGAATATATAAGGTGCTGAATGAGGGGCGGGGAGGGGGTGGGTTTGGAATGTGAAAGTGGGTGGATACGTGGTGAGGTGTACTTGGGAGGTGATTAAACTTAGCTGAGACAGTTGATTGGTGCTGATGTATAGTCAGGTGTCTGTGGTTAGGTATAAGTGTAGGTGTAGTGGGGGTGTGTGGGAATTGGGGACAGGGTAGGGCAGAAAATTGAGCCGAGTGCAGAGAGGCAAACGGAGAGGGGCCCAACCCAACCTTGCTACAGAATCAATCTGTGTATGCTGTTCAAATAAGAACAGGCATCCAGTTTACCAGAGTAAGTCTTACTTACAAACTGAAAAAGTGAAAAAGATTATAAATAAAATAAGCTCACAAACAATCCTGAGTTAGGGGATATTTTATGATTAGAAGCTAGGGGACCTAAGCATTGTAAGCCAGTGCTGCGGAGGCCTGAGGGTAGCTGTAAACAAAATATTGTCCTTTATAAAAATATCAAATAGAAGGGGATTGAGTATTGACCCTTGGGGAAGACTAATAGAGATTCTTTGAAATGCTGAAAGGGTTTGTTGCCATTTAGTTGCCTGATGACATTTGCATAAGTAACTGTGAAACCAGGAGAGTGAGGGTAAGATAATACTAGTGTTGCCAGTTCAGAAAGGAGTTTTTGGTGGGATTCTGTGTTTATTACTTAATTGTTACTTGGTACACAGCAGTGCAGAAATCCTGCAGTATTATGTGTCTGTTACCCGCACTTCATTTAATTTTTCTAATTGAAGAATCTGAGCAGAGAGAAACTATTTTACTTTGCTCTACTCTGTGTGTATGAATGTTCCTGTGAGTAATATATTAACAGGTATTTATGCCTGACAGTGCAAATTTGTGTGTGTTTGTTTACGTATGTGTAAGACTGCTTGCCTATATGCAGATATGTGTGTGCTTTTATGAGGCTACAAGTGCATATGTGTTTGTGTTTGTGCACCTGCATGTGTGTGAGCTTGTGTTTGTAAATGTGTGTGTCTGCCTGTGTGTCTTTGTGCAGATGTGTGCGTGCGTTTGTGTGTGTGTGTGTGTGTGTGTGTGTGTGTGTGTGTGTGTGTGTGTGTGTGTGTGTGTGTGTGTGTGTGTGTGTGTGTGTGTGCGTTTGTGTGTGTGTGTGTGTGTGTGTGTGTGTGTGTGTGTGTGTGTGTGTGTGTGTGTGTGTTTGTGTGTGTATTTGTGCCTATGTGTTTGTGTGGTGTCTGTGTGTCAGCTTACAGTGGATATAAAAAGTTTACACACCCCTGTTAAAATGCTAGGTTTTTGTGATATAAAAAATGAGACCCCAATAAATAATTTCAGAACTTTTCCCACCTTTAATGTGACCTATAACCTGTGCAATTCAATTGAAAAACAAACAAATGTATTAGGGGAAAAATATAAAAAATAAAAAAACATACAATAAGCTGGCTGCATAAGTGTGCACACTCTTAAACTAATTCTTTGTTGAAGCACGTTTTGATTTAATTACATCATTCAATCTTCTTGGGTACACACCTGTTATCAATTAAAGAGATGTTGACTAACCCCAAATAAAGTTCAGCTGTCCTAGTACGATTTTCCTGACATTTATTCAGTTGCCTGCTACAGCAAAAGCCATGATTCTGAGAGAACTTACAAAGCATCAAAGGGATCTCATTGTTGAAAGGTATCAGTCAAAAGGGTACAAAAAATTGTCCACAACATTGGATATACCATGGAACACAGTGAAGACAGTCATCAAAAAGTGGAGAAAATATGGGACAACAGTGATGCTGCAAAGAACTGGATGTCCCTCCACAAGTGATGAAAAGACAAGATGAAAACTGGTCAGGCAGGCTGCCAAGAGAGCTACAGGAACACTGAAGGAGCTGCAGGAATTTCTGGCAAGTATCATATTCTCCATATGTTTGGGCTATGGGGTAGGGTTGCAAGACAGAAGCCATTTCTTACACAGAAAACCATCCAGGCCTGGCCAAAATGTGCAAAACAATACATCAAGTCTCCCAAAAGCATGTGGGAAAATGTATTATGGTCTGATGAGACCAAGATTGAACTTTTTGGCCACAATTCCAAAAGGGAAGTTTTGTGCAAAACCAACACTTCACATCACCAAAAGAATACCATCCCCATTGTGAAGCATGGTGGTGGCAGTATCCTGCTTTGGGGTTGATTTTCTTCAGCTGGAACTTGGGCTTTAGTCAAGGTGGAGGGAATTATGAATTAGCTCCAAATACCAGTCACTTTTGGCCCAAAACCTTCAGGCATCTGCTAGAAAGCTGAATATGAAGAGGAATTTCACCTTTCAACATGACAATGACCCCAAGCATACATCTGAATCAACAAAATAATGGCTTCACCAGAAGAAAATTAATGTTTTGGAATGGCCCAGCCAGAGCCCAGACCTAAATCCAATAGAAAATCTGTGGGGGTGACCTTCAGAGGGCTGTGCACAAGAGATGCCCTTGCAATCTGACAGATTTGGAGCACTTTTGCAAAGAAGAGTGGGAAAATATTGCCAAGTCAAGATGTGCCATGCTGATAGACTCCTACCCAAGAAGACTGAATACTGTAATTAAATCAAAAGGTGCTTCAACAAAGTATTAGTTTAAGGGTGTGCACACTTATGCAACCAGCTTATTGTACATTTTTTATTTTTTATATTTTTTCCCCTAACAAATTTGTTTGCTTTTCCATTGAATTGTACAGGTTATAGGTCACATTAAAGGTGGGACAAGTTTTGAAATGTGTTATTGTGGTCTCATTTTTTTCATCTCACAAAAACCTGGCATTTTTAACTGGGATGTGTAAACTTTTTATATCCACGGCATGTGCGCTGTAAATTAGAATGCTGGCTAATCACAGCCCTGATCAGAGCTCACCATTATCAGGGCTATTGTTAGAAAATGACAGTATGTGTGCACTATTATGTTGTGGTCCCAGTTTCCCGGCTGATGAAATGTAAAGCAGACCATCACAGCCTCTGTTGGACAGCTGTCAAAACAGCTCATCAAACTGTGGCTGCATAAGGTTACCAAAAGCAAAGATCAGCCATCATCGCCCTTACTATTCTCAATATTTATGTCAATTACTTGATCTTTGCCCTCACTATTCTCACTATTTATGTCAATTACTTGATCATTGCCCTCACTATTCTCACTATTTATGTCAATTACTTGATCATTGCCCTCACTATTCTCACTATTCATGTCAATTACTTGATCATTGCCCTCACTATTCTCAATATTTATGTCAATTACTTGATCATTGCCCTCACTATTCTCACTATTTATGTCAATTACTTGATCATTGCCCTCACTATTCTCACTATTTATGTCAATTACTTGATCATTGCCCTCACTATTCATGTCAATTACTTGATCATTGCCCTCACTAGTCTCACTATTTATGTCAATTACTTGATCATTGCCCTCACTATTCTCACTATTTATGTCAATTACTTGATCATTGCCCTCACTATTTATGTCAATTACTTGATCATTGCCCTCACTATTTATGTCAATTACTTGATCATTGCCCTCACTATTTATGTCAATTACTTGATCATTGCCCTCACTATTCTCACTATTTATGTCAATTACTTGATCATTGCCCTCACTATTCTCACTATTTGTCAATTACTTGATCATTGCCCTCAATATTCTCACTATTTATGTCAATTACTTGATCATTGCCCTCACTATTCTCACTATTTATGTCAATTACTTGATCATTGCCCTCACTATTCTCACTATTTATGTCAATTACTTGATCATTGCCCTCACTATTTATGTCAATTACTTGATCATTGCCCTCACTATTCTCACTATTTATGTCAATTACTTGATCATTGCTCTCACTATTCTCACTATTTATGTCAATTACTTGATCATTGCCCTCACTATTTATGTCAATTACTTGATCATTGCCCTCACTATTCTCACTATTTATGTCAATTACTTGATCATTGCCCTCACAATTCATGTCAATTACTTGATCATTGCCCTCACTATTCTCACTATGTATGTCAATTACTTAATCATTGCCCTCACTATTCTCACTATTCATGTCAATTACTTGGTCATTGCCCTCACTATTCTCACTATTTATGTCAATTACTTGATCATTGCCCTCACTATTCTCACTATTTATGTCAATTACTTGATCATTGCCCTCACTATTCTCACTATTTATATCAATTACTTGATCATTGCCCTCACTATTCTCACTATTCATGTCAATTACTTGATCATTGCCCTCAATATTATCACTATTTATGTCAATTACTTGATCATTGCCCTCACTATTCTCACTATTTATGTCAATTACTTGATCATTGCCCTCACTATTCTCACTATTTATGTCAATTAATTGATCATTTCCCTCACTATTCTCACTATCTATGTCAATTACTTGATCATTGCCCTCACTATTCTCACTATTTATGTCAATTACTTGATCATTGACCTCACTATTCTCACTATTTATGTCAATTACTTGATCATTGACCTCACTATTCTCACTATTTATGTCAATTACTTGATCATTGCCCTCACTATTCTCACTATTTATGTCAATTACTTGATCACTGCCCTCACTATTCTCACTATTTATGTCAATTACTTGATCATTGCCCTCACTATTCTCACTATTTATGTCAATTACTTGATCATTGCCCTCACTATTCCCACTATTTATGTCAATTACTTGATCACTGCCCTCACTATTTATGTCAATTACTTGATCATTGCCCTCACTATTCTCACTATTTATGTCAATTATTTGATCATTGCCCTCACTATTTATGTCAATTACTTGATCATTACCCTCAGTATTCTCACTATTTATGTCAATTACTTGATCATTGCCCTCACTATTTGTCAATTACTTGATCATTGCCCTCACTTTTCTCACTATTTATGTCAATTACTTGATCATTGCCCTCACTATTTATGTCAATTACTTGATCATTGTCCTCACTATTCTCACTATTTATGTCAATTACTTGATCATTGCCCTCACTATTCATGTCAATTACTTGATCATTGCCCTCACTATTCTCACTATTTATGTCAATTACTTGATCATTGTCCTCACTATTCTCACTATTTATGTCAATTACTTGATCATTGCCCTCACTATTCTCACTATTTATGTCAATTACTTGATCATTGCCCTCACTATTCTCACTATTTATGTCAATTACTTGATCATTGCCCTCACTATTCTCACTATTTGTCAATTACTTGATCATTGCCCTCACTATTCTCACTATTTATGTCAATTACTTGATCATTGCCCTCACTATTCTCACTATTTATGTCAATTACTTGATCATTGCCCTCACTATTCTCACTATTTATGTCAATTACTTGATCATTGCCCTCACTATTCTCACTATTTATGTCAATTACTTGATCACTGCCCTCACTATCCTCACTATTTATGTCAATTACTTGATCATTGCCCTCACTATTCTCACTATTTTTGTCAATTACTTGATCACTGCCCTTACTATTCTCACTATATATGTCAATTACTTGCAACTTTTTTTAAAGCATATCTTGCCTTTCTATAGTGGGGAAGGCTGCATTACAAATTGTTTATATTAGCCAGTTATTTAACTTTTTAAATCTAATCATTTTTTCTTAAGTAAATGTCATTGTATTTTAAATATATCCTGTAGCTATCATGTACATATTGGCATAATTTTATCATGTAGATATCCTGCATGTTTTGTGCACGTATTGTTAATAGCATTTTATCTTGCATTGTTGCACATTTTTCCTTCTTTGGATATCTCATCTATATTATAAATAGCATTTTATATCGTAATAGCACAAACATAATTGTCTTTTCTGGAGCTTTTCTCCCTGAGCCTCGGCTGAGAAGACATTTGTGCCCAGTTGGTTGTTTCCAGTAAAACAAACCAAAATAGAGAAGTGGCAAGGGAAAACAGACTCTTTTCTAAGTGTAGCTGTAATGAACCGTCACTAGCAGTGACTGAATCATCTGCCCTTCTTTGTGATCATGAAGACATGCATGCAGGTAATATTCATTTTATAGCATAAAGGATGAATAAACATTGCACAATTCCTGCAGTAAAATATGTCTTCCAGATGGATCCTTGGGTTATCCTTTTGGACTACTTTTTTTTTTTCTTCCCATTAATGTCTAATACTGAATAAATGCATTCTCTCTCTAATTCATCACTCCACTCTCTGTTGCCTAACTTACAGAAATGCATGCTTCAACTTGAGGGCAAACAAGAGACAAACCCAAACCCTCCTCATCACATATTCTGTATAGGCACCATAGAGAAAGTGAGCTATGCATAAAAAAATGACAGGAGACCCCTGTCGACTAGTCAACTCCCCTGTAAAAAAGTTAAATATAACTAATTGACAAATACAACTACGATTAAATATAAATAAATGAAAAAATACATATAGATGTGTAGCTAACATTTCTTCTTCTGTTATCATTGTTTTAACAAGTATGCCACATATATATGAGAGAAGTGACCAATTCTTGGCTATTTCAAATGGTCAGTGTGAGAGGAGGTATAACAATAACCTAAAAGACTAGGTTTAATTCCT
Organism: Protopterus annectens; assembly: GCF_019279795.1. Classification (NCBI taxonomy): domain Eukaryota; kingdom Metazoa; phylum Chordata; order Ceratodontiformes; family Protopteridae; genus Protopterus; species Protopterus annectens. The sequence goes on from NC_056726.1 coordinate 1,620,794,155, forward strand.
AACAGAAATATTTGCTTCTTTAGTGCTCAATTCCTGGACTTGAGTAGTGTCGCCACTTCTAAAAGCTTCTGATATTTGTCTCAGTTTATATGAATTTTGAGTTCTATTTCATTGTTTTTTATACTTGATATAAACAAAAATACAGCTATTTATCTGTTTGAAAAACTGCATAATTTTCTTCCATGCATACTTTGTCTGTACCAATATTACCTGCTCAGATTTGTTAGTTTGAGAAAACATCTTTTCTTCCATGTATTTGTATATGTTCCGATATTTTGCCATTTTCATCTGAACTTGAATTCTCAGTGTATATCAGTACTCTTGCAAATATTGCAATATTTGTATATTTTGTTAATTAATGTATGTTAGAACATCTTCTATGAAAGCTGGTATTGGGCCATTTTAAGCCTAGCTAATTACCACATGTGAGAATCAAACCCTGCACTTTGTGCCTGTAAGGTAAACACCTTCACCATTATGACAACCTCCTATCCATACTATTCGCATTTACAGAAAGCAGTCCTAAAATTCTCCTTTTTCCTTAAATTCATAGATTCATAAGTTCATAGCAAATTACTAGGGTAGTTTTCTTCACAGGCCGTTGTAAGACTAGACAGTTCCTCTCCCAAAGATAAGAATCAAATACTGAACCTTCTGTATTGAGTCAAACAGCTTAACCATCATACCAGTCCCCTGTCGTTTACCAGCCCCCTGCATTGATATTTGGCTATTTCATACTGTATGACATTGAAAATACCAGCACCATAGAAATCCATCAAAACCATCTAGAACATAAGAGAAATTGACTGAAAACTGTTTTTTGCATTGAAGAAAGTCTCCTTTACCCCCATACCCCAAAGAGTTTAAATACACTAACTGAATGATTGCACCCCAGTGGTGAAAAGAGCAATTCCTTGACTGAGCCTATTCCTAGCCTCTGGCTAATGAAGTTCACAGATGACTGCAATAGTAAAGTCCCCAAATGATGAGCACATCCTACAGAAGGGCCTTGCTGAGACAGATGCCTGGTGTCAGAGCCATGGCCTCAAGCTGTAAAAAAGTGTAGTGTCATCCCCTTTGGTAAAAACTCTGTACCCATGAACTACCACATAGCCAGCAATCTACTTAACACCAAATGTGTGATAAGAGACCTTGGGACCCAGGTGGACAGTAGTCTCTCCTTTGATAGTCACATCACCACAGTAGTCAGGAAGTCCTTGTATGTGAAACACCTCATCATAAAAGGATTCTCATCCAGGAAAAAAGAGGTCATTTTTCCCCTCTACTCGACACTCATTAGACCCATTATAGAGTACAACGCCCCTTTTTAGAATGTACCTCACAAGACATCTGCAGTAGCTGGAAAGGCCACAGAAGTACCATACAAAGAGGATTACTGGCCTCAAACAAATGCCCTACACTGACTGCCTCAAAAAACTCCAGCTTTACTCCGTAGCATATCACATACTCCGAGGTGATATGCCTAATATATAAAGCTATGTCAAACCCAGAACTGTTGGACATACTACACCTAAAGAAATCCCAATCCCTCCGAGCTACACGCTCTAGGGACCTAAACCTTGTCACCACAATAAACAGGACATGCTGGAGGGATAGATTCCTGTCCCAGAGACTTCCCATACTCTGGAACAGGCTACCCATCTATGTCAAGCAAAGTTCTTCATTAGCACTCTTCAAGAAAAATCTTGATGAGTGGATAGGAAATAGGTAATACACCCCGGGGATGACTTCTGTGTCTCTGCTCGACAGTGGTACAGGAAAATAACTTTCTTGGGTGGCGTAAGCCAGGGAACCTTGTTGGCTAGGCTTATGTAGGCCCTTGGGCTGATAGCCTAGTACCTACCTATGAACCTATTATTTCAACAAGAATGTAACTCATGATCCCCACTAGCAATGCAAGTGAACAAAAAAACATAACCATTCACTAGCACTACTCAAGTGAAACAGTCCATATATCACCTATGTGCTTCAGTCAGTGATGCAAGTGTATCTGTAGAAATTGAACACAATTTCACTTCAGCGAAGTACAGATCAACAAGATCTCTATCTATATGTAGATAAACGGTACACATAGGTAAAGGCATGTAAGGACATTTATGAACATCAAACGAATTATTGGTATTGTCTAACTTCAGGGTCTTCTTACTGTGTATTGTACTTGACAAGTACAGAAATTACCAAAAATATCTTGGATGGCAAGTAAAACAAATGTCTGTATTCCAGTTAAGTATTTCGAAACAGTACGATTTGTACTTTGTTCATCACAGAACACTTGCACTCCTGCTTACAAATAACTATTTTAAAATCATCATTATTATTATTAGTTTTATTATTATTATTATTACTATTTGTATTTTTATAAGTCTGCTTCATTGTTACCAAATATAGATTTCATTTTCTAGAGGAAATCTGTTGAAAAGGTTATTAGTTTCATCCTTAAAACGATATGCAGCTTTTATATCCAGCTGTTTAATTAACATTTTATGCATTCTTTATGCAGATCTAAAAATAACTAAGGGATATAAGAAGTTAGTGACATTTGCCTCTGTTTTTACATCCTCCTTTGGGAATACATTACACTAGCTGTGTGAAGTTGGTATATAATCATCCTATTATTTCTTTTCCTCAGGAAAAAAACATATCCTAACTTTTCATCTTTCTGCCAACAACACTTGCAGATTAATTGTGCTAGCCTCAGAAAAGAATCCACTGCTTGGTTGTCTGAAAACATAGGTGGCTTCCAATAACACATAGAATTAGGGCTTTCCTAAGCAACTTTACCCTCAAAATAATAAATCTAGAGTATTTTCCCTTTTCTCTAGTTGCCTCCCACAACAAACCTCTCAGGTCACTTTTCTCATCAATAAACACCCTGGCCACTGCAGTGTAAGGGTATGATGTCAGTGCGTCATGCATATTCATGAGGGTGCGCTGACTCAACTCTAAGGCTTACACGAACCATGCACAAGTGCAGGCGGCGTGTCAGACTGCCGAGCAGTCCAAATATCCACGCCCCTGTAAGTGCCTAAACTGCAAATGTCAACAGAAATGAGCGAGTACGCTCAAATGTCCACATACACAACACTACACTCCCCCACATTCTAAATGCCTGTACAAGTGTAAAATGTAAAGGTTTTCTTTATTATTGCCAATATAGCTGCTCGTATTTGTGCGTGTATGCGCGGGTTTGCCCATTGCTTAGCTACAGTTAGCAGTGCTG
>NC_056726.1:1620797895-1620817895 GCF_019279795.1 Protopterus annectens
TGCATTCTTGCTGGGGCATTGTTTTGACACCAGGTATCTGTGTCTGTAAGCCCCTTCTGGAGGATGTGTGTGTCAGCCATAGAGTCAATTATGGACACAGTTAGCAGTCATCTGCAGACCTGTTCAGCCATACTCCTCCCGTGCTTGCCTGTACCTCTGAGCAGTGTCCACTGAACAGGTGGGGTCCCAGGAGCCATTTGTGACTGTCTTACAGTCGTACATGGCACCCGCAACTCTGAACATGTGTGTTTGATCTGAGAGACACTAGGCCACACATCCTGTGACATACCTGTTGATGTTCAGGCTGGTAAGCGTGTCCATGATGACAGAGTGGAAAATGGTGGGTAAAGTCCTTAGTGAGGTCCAGGTGGGCTGTGTGGACTACATTCACCTCCATCTATGTCCTTGGTTACTGTTTGAAGTAAGTCAACTATGTTTAGGAGGCAGGATCTGCCTTTAACAAGGTGAGCTTGGGTAGAGTCCAGTGTCTGGAGGTCCCCATTGTCTCTGTTCATGGGTTCCATGACAATTTGATCAATAGCTTTGTAGACCAGGCTGAGTAGGCATATAGGGCAATGGTTTCCAGGTTCTGTTGTGGCACCCGCTTTGTGGAGCTGGATGACTGTTAGTGTATGCCATTCTTTGTGTACATACCCTGTGGTATGATTGAGTCTGGGCAGTGAATGTAGGTGAGGGTGTAGTTCCTTTTGGGCCTAGTGTAAGACGCAGCATGGGACACCATCCTTTCCCAGTGATGCTGTGTTCTTGGCCTTGGAGAGGGCTGTCTTTGCCTGCATGTCCATGACGTCTGGGGCTCTGCATCCTTCTGTGATAGACACAGGCCCTTTTGGGGGTGATGGGGGGAGGTTTACACTGAAATTGTCCCCAGGATGTGGCCAATGAAAGTTGGCTCAGTGTATTCCTTGCCATTTGTCAGTAGCTGACAGCATATTTGGAAGTTGACACCTACATGTCTGGTAAAGCTACAGCAGGCTCTGTAGTTGTTATTCTTACAGTCTTTGGCCATTGTCTTTTGACAGTGTCCTTGAATTATTCCATGAGCAATCATTGCTACTTCCTAATAATGATCAGTGATGCCTTTCCTTTAGTGAAGTTGGCTCTATCGGGTGTTAGTTTCTTCCTTCTGTTGTCTAGCTTATTTATGGCCAACGACCACCAGATTGTTTTCTTATTTTTGGAGGAGTGCATCTTGGTTTTATTTGTAATGGCTCGATCCATGCATCCCTGTAGATGCTCATAGGATGCACTTGTAACTGATTTGGCAGATTGTATACCATTCTCCTATAGCAAGAGGTCTTTGGAACCTTCCACTTTTGTCTTGAGACATGTGCAGTTTGCTTTTGAAAATGTCTTCACGGTGGTTTCATTGGCTGGGTGGGGGTGCGTGATGTGGATGTCCAGTGTGATTACTTTATCATCTGATATTACCAGCAAGGGTTTTATCTCTGTTGTGGAACACTGGTACCCCATGTTGGTGATGATCATGTCCAGTATGGTGTCACCTCTAGTGGCCATGGTGATTAGCTGTTCCAGGGTGTTAGAGCTTTTAAACTTTAGGAAACATTGGGCAATGGACGTTGTACACAAGTGATTCTCCCACTCAGTGTGTGGGTAGTTGTAATCACCTCATATAATGTTGTTTGATAGGAACTTGATATATTCCACTGTTCTCAGGAATACTGTGTGAGGTTCCTGTGACAAGGTAGGTGATCTTTAGAAGGCTACAATCTGAGGAGCAGATTTGCACAATCTTAGTTGCACTTGCATGGTCTCCAAGGCCTCATGCTGTGACACTAACCTGGAGGTGGGGATATCCATAGGGTAAATGTGTACACCCCTTCCTTCTGTATTTCACTCGTGGTTTTGGGTCCAAAGGTCAGGGGGATTGTGAGTGTTTTATGTGGAGCATGTCCAACAGCTCTGCATTTGACATAGCTTTGTATGTTTGGCAGTGAACGCATCTGAGTAGGCGATATGCAAAGGAGTACTGATGGAACATTTTCTGATAGTCTGTGTATGGCATGTATTTCAGGCCACTAATGCTCTTTGTGAGGTTTTGCTGCAGACTTTCCAGTTGTTGTAGTTGACTTGTGAGGTACATAGCAAAAGTGGCGTTGTACTCTTTTATAGCTCTAGTGAGTGATGAGTACTGGGGAACAATGTCCTCTTCTATTCTGCATGAGACACATTTTGTGATGGGGTTTGCCACATAGCAGGGTTTCCTGACTACTCTGGGGATGTGATTATCACGGTTGTGTCCAGTGTCCACCTGTGAACCAAGGTCTCTTGTTACACTTTCAGTGTTAAGTATACTACCACCTATGTTGTTGTTCTTGGCTAGAGAGCCTTTAACAAAGGAGATGACAATGCACCTTTTGGCATTGAGCTAGAGCCCATGGCTTTGACAACAGCCATCTGTCTCAGTCAGACCATTTTGTAGGATGTCCACATCTTTAGTGTTTACAATTATGGCTCCTAGTTTGCAGTCCTCTGGAAACTTCAGTAGCCACAGACCTTCCATGTTGAAGTTTACTTCAGGGAAGTAGATACTAAACAGGACAAGACACAGGACTGGACCTTGTGGTACTGCACTCATCACTAGTCCACAGTCATACTTGGAGTCTGCTACTTCCACAGTGTGTGTTCTGTCAGTAGGCCTGTTGGCAGCACATCTTGTGACATAGCAATTTATACCTAGTTTAGTGGGTTTATCTATATTTCCAGAGTGTGCGGTGGTGTTGTAAGCCATGGCAGGATCAACATAGGCTGTGTGAATTACCTTACCCTTGTCGACAGTTCTGTTGACTGCTTCAGTGTCATCTATCAGGTTTAGGTGACATGATCTGCATTTTACAATCCCTACATGGTTGTGGTCCAGGGTTTGGGGATTACAAATGTAATTTTTATATGTTGTATGATGATAAAGTCCATGGCCTTGAACAGTGTGCTCGTCAGGCTAATGGGGCAATTGTTCCTGGGGTCCGTGGTGTCTCCACCCTTGTGTAGTGGGATGACCGTCACTGTGCACCATTCAACAGGCACAAATCATGAGGTAAAGCTATGGCTGCGCATGGTACATAAGTGTGGTGCCTGTTCGTTCTGTGGTTTGTGTGGAACACAGTCTGTGAAGTTATCTGGTCCCATGGCTGCTGTGATACTGGAGAGTATTTTTTACCTGTGCAGCCATGATGACAGCAACTTTGCAGTCTTCCATTATAGGTTCATAGGTTGGTACTAGGCTATCAGCCCTAGGGCCTATACAAGCCTAGCCATAACAATTCCCTGGCTATTTCTTCCCACACTATTTACTTCCCTGGACCCCTGTCTAGCAGGGCGACTGACGTGATCCCCGGGGTGAATTTCCTTTCACCCATCCAATCGTCAAGGTTCCTTTGAAGAGGCCAAAGAGGCACTCTGCTTGACATGTATGGCAATCTATTCCAGAGTCTGGGAAGTCTCTGGGTCAGGAACCTATCCCTCCAGCATATTTTGTTTATTGTGATGACAAGGTTTAGATCCCTGGAGCGTGTGGCTCTGAGGGATTGGGATTTCTTTAAGTGTAGCATGTCCAACAGCTCTGGGTTTGACATGGCCTTGTAAGTTAAGCAAAGATCACTTCTGAGTAGACGATATGCGACAGAGTATAGCTGGAGTTTTTTAAGTTGGTCAGCATAGGGCATCTGCTTTAGGCCTATGATTCTTTTAGTGAGGTATTTCTGTGGCCTTTCCAGTTGTTGCAGATGTTTTGAGAGGTACATACCAAATGAGGCATTATATTCTATAATGGGTCTAATGAGGGATGAGTACAGTGGGACAATGACCTCCTTTTTTCTAGATGAAAAGCCCTTAGTGATGAGGTGTGCCACATAGAAGGATTTCCTGACTGCTGTGGCGATGTGGTTATCGAAGGTGAGACCGCTGTCCACCTGTGTCCCTAAATCTCTTATCAAACTTTTGGAGTTTAGTGTACTGCCACCTATATGGTAATTCACGGATACATGTTTCTTCCCAAAGGGGATAACTATAAATTTCTTAGCATTGAGCTTGAGCCCATGGCTCTGGCATCAAGCATCTGTTTCTGTAAGGCCCTTTTGTAGAGTATCCACATCATTTGGGTATTCAGTAATAGCTCCCAGTTTGCAGTCATCTGCAAACTTTGTTATCCAGAGTCCCTTAGTGTTGGCTTGTACTTCAGAGAAGTAGATGCCAAACAAGAGCGGTCCCAGAACTGAACCCTGAGGTACTCCACTTGTCACTTGTCTGGAGCTGGATTTGGAGTCTGCTACTTTTACAGTGTGGGTTCTATCAGTTAGCCAGTTAGCAACCCATTGGGTGATGTAGGGATTAATGCCCAGCTTAGTATGTTTATCTATGATTCCAGAGTGGGGGATGGTGTCAAAGGCCTTGGCAAGGTCTAGATAGGCTGTGTGGACCACCTTACCCTTGTCCATGGCTCTGGAGACTGATTCAAAGAAGTCAATCAAGTTCAGGAGACAAGATCGGCCCTTCACGAACCCAAACTGGGTGGGGTCCAGTGTTTGAAGGTTGCCAATGTCTTTGTTTATAAGTTCCATGATAATACGCTCCATGGCCTTGCAGATAAGGCTTGTCAGACTGATGGAAGGTAGTTTCTGGGATCCAAGTTGGATCCCCCTTGTGGATTGGGATAACTGTAGCTGTGCGCCACTCAGCGGGCATGAAACCTGAGGTGAGGCTATGATTAAACATGACACTTAGGTGAGGTGCCAGTTCATATTGTAGTTCATGTAGTACACAGCCCGGGATGTCATCTGGTCCCATGGATGCTGTATTCTTAGCTTTGGAGAGTGTGTTTTTTACCTGTGTGGCCGTTATTACTGGAATTTGGCAATCTTCCGGTATTGAGATGGGCCATTTAGGGGGTGAGAGGGGGTGAAGTTCGCACTGAATCGATCTGCCAGGATATTGGCAATATCCTTGGGATCAGTATATTTAATGCCATTCTGTTTTAGCTCAGAGCAGATGTGAGCATTGCCATTTAGATTCTTGACATAGTTATAGAATGTCTTGTTGTTGTCTTTGGAATCTTTGGCAATTTTATTTTTGTAACTAGCTTTGGAGGATTTTATGAGGGATCTCAGTTTCTTACTGAGGCTGGTAAGGAAGTTTTTTGCATCCTGGGATTTTCCTCTTTTCTGCAACAGTTTCTTCCTTTTCTTGTAAAGTTTGTTTATGGCAGGGGACCACCAGAATGGCTTCTTTTTTTTCGATGAGAGCATCTTGGTTCTATTTGGAATGGCGCGATTTATGCATGAGTGGATGTGTTCGTACAGTGCCTTAGTGTAGGATTCAGCAGTTGAACTTTCAGCTCCCGTCTGCATGGGTGTCATGAAGTTTGTCACTTCTGACTTGAGTAGCATGAAGTTGGCTTTGGAGAAGTTTTTATGGAGGTTTCCTTACTGGGGGGTGGGGGTGGGATGTGTATGTTAAGGGTGATTAGCTGATGGTCAGACGTGACTAACGAGGGGGTGACCATAGGTGTGGAGCATCGATTTCCCATGTTGGTAATGAGCAGGTTTAGGATATTGGAGCCCCTGGTGGGACTATGGATTAGTTGAAACAGGGCGTTGGAATTTATAAATTCCATGAACCGTTGGGCAAAGGTGTTGGTACATGAGTAGCTTTCCCAGTTAATGGCAGGGTAGTTAAAAATCACCCAGTATTAGGGTGTTTGGTTCTATCTTAATATTTTCCAGTATGTGTAGAAAGGTGTTGTGAGAATCTTGGGGTATGGTGGGGGATCTGTAGCAAGCTACAATTTGGATTGCAGTCTTACCTAGTGTTAGTTGCACCTGCAGAATTTCAGACGCATTGTGTTGGGCAACTAGCCTGGTGGTGTGAATATCCTTGGTGAATACTGACACTCCTCCACCTTTAGTGTTTCGGTCCTGTTTTGGTGGCCGAAAAGTATGGTAAGAGTTGTATTCTGGTATTGCAGGGGTGCTCTTTGGAGCCTTGAACCAGGTCTCAGTTACTGCACAGATATCGATTTTCTCCATTTTTAGGAGTGCCTCGAGTGAGTGCATTTTGAGGTTTAGACTTCTAGCATTGAGTAGCATTACCTTCAGATTTTGCATGCTTGTACCTGTTACGGTGGTGGTTTTGTCCTTTGAACTTTGCCTAAAAAAGGCACTATAGGGGTGGCAAGTGCCTTAGCCAGTAACCTGAATTCCAGAGGCAACAGGTGCAAACCATCTCTGGCAAAGCATCGTGGTCTGTCAATCATGTCGTCCCAGGCAGACAGATACTGGATCCCCTTTTAATGACACCAGAAGCTTAGCCAATTGTTGAAGTCAATCATTTTGTCCTTATATTGTGGTATAATTCTGGGCGAAGGCAGGATGCTACTCAAGGCTAGGGTCATACCTGCCTGGGCCACATGATCAGAGTGCTCTTCCATGTCTCTTTTCATGTAGTCCAGGGAGGTACGTCTCAAGTCATTCACTCCATCATGGGCAATGACAGAGTCATATTTGTAATTGTTGTGGAGTGACTTGAGTGCATGCGTTATGTGGCGGATCCTGGCACCCGACAGAAAGCTGGCTGTAATTTTCTCCTTGTTCAACCTAGTGAGAGGGACATCAGTGTGCCGGACTATAGAGTCACCTATGACTAAAGTGTTAGGTACATTGTCTTGCCTTAGGGGCTGTTGCTGGGTGGCACACAGGTGTTGTGAACTATGTGACACTTTGGTTGTGATTGGTGTTTGTTTGTGTTTCAGCTTCAGAGGTCCTTGTTGCTTGGGCAGGTTACAGTTAAGGGCCTCTGCATATGTGGATTTAGTGTTGCTATATGTGGGTGTTGGTGGTGTGGGTTTAGAAGGGCTATGTGTTGCTTGAGGTGTAGTGTGGGTGTTAACCTTCTCCTCTTGACTGTCTAGCACAATCTTGGGTGGAGAGCTTTGCTTCCATTTTGGCTATGTAAGTGCATCTCTCACAGGTTGTAGTGTTGGGTGGTAGGAGGAGAGGGTTGTCTGTGTACATGAGGCAATTGCTGCATTGCCCCAGTATGCCCAGATTCACCAGTTGGACAGGAGAAATCACCGGAAGCTGACCCTTGGACATGCCTGGCTTGATGCTTTTTCTTTTTTTCTTTGTAAAGTACAAGAGCTGTTTTCCCTTACCTTAGCAAGGTACTTTGCATTTCTAGGCTGTTCAGTGCCTACTATTAATTTCTCCTTATTAACAAGGAGAGTTGAGTGCTTGTATCAGTTTAAGGCTTCCTAGTGCTTTCCAGCAGGTATTAGAGAAAGTGCTAGTCAAAGGGATGTTTAAAAGTAAGATAAAAAAAAATGTGCACTGCAGTGTGCACTAGAGAAGTTAGATGTGAAAGTAGGTAACTTAAGTTTTACCTGTTTAAAAAGTTAAGGTTTAGTGGAGAGTTACTATTTTTAAAACAGCAAGATGGGTTGAAAGGGGTGGTCACTTTTGTATTCTGGTACTATGGAATAGTAGGATGGCCAATAAATTTAAATAGTTGAAGGGGAGGGATTTTTGATTTAGTGATTACTCACACAAGCCAGTGAAAGTAGAGAGGAAATCAGATATATGGTCAGGTTAACATAAGAGGTAGGCAACTAGAAAGACAGTGGTATTTAACAAGACAACTATGACTGGACAACTATGACTGGGTGGAAGGGCGGGGAAAAAAATTCTATCTGACTCAGATGAGAGAGAGAGCTGTGGTCTCTTTTGAAGTTTTAATATGCTGTTAAAGCAGAATTCAGGTAAAACACAAGATAAAGAAAACAAACTACAGTATTTAAAATATACAAAATGCAAAAAATAAAAGCAAACTAACCTTTCCTTCACAGCAAAGTGTAGCAGAGAGATGTGCTCTTTCAAGGATGAGAGGGGGGTACAGTTAACACTGATCCTATCTGCAAGGATGTTGCTGATATCAGTTGGGTCTGTATATTTAGTGCCATTGAGCTGTAACTCAGAACAGATCTGAGTGTAGCCATGACATGGACCTGTCTGTTGGGCAGAGATCTCCTGAGTAGACAGTATGCAAAAGGATACAGATTGGGTAACACTCAGTCTTGTTGCATGGGGCTACTGTTTGAGACCAGTAATCCTCTTGTTAGGGTACTTCAGTGGTCTTTCTGGCTGCTGAATGTGCCTAGTCAGATTCATCGCAAGTGTGTTGTGGTACTCTCTGACAGGTCTGATGACTGATGAGTACTTGGAACCTCCTTTGACCTACATGCACAGACCTTGGCAGTTTGTGTGAACACATAGCATGATTTTCTGACAACTTTGTGAATGTGTTTCTGGTAGCAGAGATGTCTATCCACATTTGTCCATAGATCCCTTATTATCACCTCTGTATTTGGCATGTGTGTGAGCATGCCCAGTATGACCTTTTTGTGTGATGCTGAATGAAATCCACTACATTTGTTGGAGTGTGTGAGCACGCCCAGTATATACATTTATACTATATGTGTATGGAAAATCAAGTTGTATTTTTACAGCAGGCCTCACCTTTGTGTCATAGATCAGCAGGGATCATGCTGTGCCTGCATGGCTACCATGAGACACTTTGCATAGACTTATCAACATTTCTTCATACAGGGGGGGGAGCTATTCTTTGTACATTTCTACCCAGGGGCACACTTGATTGTTACTGTGGGTGTACATATGATGAGGGGTTCACCTGACACTTATACACATTTGCTATGCCTGCACTGCTATGTACGGTACACCATTTCAGTCTGTATTGTTGCTTATTGGACTGGCTTGAGGCATACTACTGTACTATACTTCTTAGCATCCAATGCCACATAAATTAGATTGCAAATTAATAGCCAACACAGCCCACATCACATCGCCTGGCCTGATGTTCTCTGTCTGCATAGGCCTGTGGGGTAGGTTACCCATATGTGTTTTAAGGGGCATGTTACAGCATTTCTTTGTGTTTGCATTACTGTACAATTGTCCTGCTGTGGCTGTGCTACTGAAATGCTATCATGGCTTAGTGGTTCAGTACTGTGACTATAATACACTGTATCATGGGTTCGAGCCCTGTCACTACTTTTTATTTTCATGCTAGTCAGACCAGACTGCTTAAGGGACAGTAAAGCTAATATGAGCATGTTTACCTGTCTTTGATCAACTTTGCACGACTTTACCCGACCTTGCCCCACATTGTTCAACGTTGCCCAACATTGCGCTAGTTGGCACAGGCAATTTTGTTTACATATTTTAAATATTGGTAAATGCTGCTTACCACTGCTTTATATTGCTTATAACATGGCAATCATGCCTCCGGTGGTGCTGCAGGGCTGCCTATGTTGGATGCACATACTACACTCCCTATACATGCTTGAAAACAGGTAGTGTCAAGTTAGGCATCCCTTTTATTTTATGTGTGAGTCAGAGAGAGGTAACATTTCCAGGGCTCCTACTGAGCCAGTGTATGTGCTATGCATTACCTCTTTGCCAAGGCCAAGGCATACTGGGCACGCCTCCTTCTGCCTACTAGGGCAGGCTCAGGTTGTTCCTCCTCTGAGTCACGCTGTGCTTGTGCAGGCCTTGGCAATGGTGGGGGGCTGTTTGGCCCTGCCCCATGCTGTTCCTGCTGCAGCTATTTTTGCAGGATCATATTGTGTAGCATGGCACATACCATGACAATCTGGGTACATGTAGTTGGTGAGTACTTCAAGGCTCCACCAGATGTGCCCAGGCACCAGAACTGTGACTTGAGCATCCCAAACACACGCTTGATTACATTTCGTGTTTGTGCGTGTACCTCATTATGGAGTCCTTGTTCAGGTGTGTGTGCATTTCTGATGGGTGTCATCAGCCATGGCTCCAGTGCGTATCCAGCATCCCCCACTAGGTGACCGTCAAGGATGTCCCCATTGGCAAATGTCTGGTACAGCTGCGTCAGATGCCAGATATGGGAGTTGTGGTAGCTTCCAAGGCAGCCAGCACACACATTCAGTATTATGCCCTGGGCATCGCACACGACCTGGCAGTTGATGGAGTGGAAGCCCTTGCGGTTGATGTAGGCCCTACCCCGCTCACCGGCTGGTGCTTTGATGTGTATGTGCGTGCAGTCAATTGCACCCACTACCTCAGGGTATTCCGCTATTTGCTGGAAGAGACGCATATTGCTGGCCACTACCTCACGGGAATTGAGGAAATATACATGATCACCGACATGTGCTGACATGGCATTCAGGAACTGGTGCAGTACCCTGGATGCTGATGCCTGTGAAATCCCCATCATATCACCAGTTAGTCTCTGGAAGGTACCTGTTGCTAGTATTCTTAGGCCAACACATACCTTGGTTTCCATTGGGATGGGTTCCCCTCTGTTGGTTCTGTGTGTAAGGCATGGCCTGCACAGCTCAACAATTTTCTGCAAGTGCTCTCTGTCCACTCTATAGCGTTCCACTATTTCCAGCTCATGTAACCCCTGATATGTTACCCTGGGTCTGTATACTCTTCTCCGTCTCCTCACTGTGGGTTGCTCAGCAACATTCGCAATGGCACCACCCTCAGCATTTTGCACATGTTGCTTTATAATAGCAATGGCAGCCCCTAACATTTTTTTGTCTCAGTTAAGCTTTTTAAGTTTTCAGTTCTCTTTGTATACTGCAGTGTTGCAGTGTTTCTGAGTAGAACATGGGGGAATGTTGTTTGCAGAGGTTTAACTGCTGGGCTGGGCTGGGCTAGTGTACTGCCTGTGTAATTGGCTAATTCTGATTGATTTCACCTGGCAGCTCTGCTAGTTCTCCTTGGTTAACTTCCTACTACTAATTTTCCTTCCTTTTCCCTTTTTTTGTTTCCACAGGGGGCAACGCCACACAAACAAGTGCAAACACGTGCACACAAGCGCGCACAGCTTTTCACAGGCTTACACAGGCTTAGGCGGGTGCACATCCATGCACACAGGCTTAGACAGTCTTATACAGGCTTACACGGGTGCACACAGGCTTACATGGGTTTACAGGTGCACACACGCGCACACACAGTGTAAGCATCTTTGCAAGAAACTTTGGTGATAGCCACAGCGTACGCCTTCGGTTTCTGGCTTTCAGTTCAGACAACTAGGGACACACCTCTTCCAGTCTTCAGTAACTCACAGCAGACACATGCCACTCTGCTCCAATGGGCTTACAGTCTTTGATACATACCCGCCTCATGATGTTACCTATCTACTACTCTGTTACTCCCCTAATCCTACTCTTACACTCTAGGGACATGGTTCACATAGCAGGGAAAATTGGGATTTCCTATCCTTATACGTATTTGCATAGGATTGCCTACTAATGCTTGGTTACATCTCTCACACTGAGCTTCCCCCCTTAACAACCACTACTCAGTAGCCATGTTGTCTTCAGCCTGCCATTCACTTGCATGGCAGATGTATATTTGTAATAAAATGCCTATTTTTTGGCTTTTATTTTATTTTTATTGTTTTTTAGAGTGCCGCAAGTTTGCACGATGCTGCATTACACTTAAACATCGATGATCGGGGGAACAAATTATTAATTTTTTAAATTTTTTGCAACACATATAAATGCCAGTGGCCTTATATTTGGCCATTGGCATGCTTCCTCAACTGGATGCATCCTTTATTTGGAGCTGTCATTGCTCCATTTTGCTATTTGCAGAATGGTACTCCGTTACCAACCGAGTACATTTCTGCAAATAACACCACTCTTACTCAGACATGTTAATGTTTCCTGGATCGCAAATTTACCTCATTTGCATAGATTTCAGCAGCAAATGAGGTAATCTGCATAACCTAACACTGTCCGTGCAAGAGTAGTTTTAGGAGCTCTCATGCACAACCCTGCCAGCTGTTCCAGGATCGCTCGGCAGACATATTGGTTTCTGGAGTCTTACACTACTCTTAGACTCCATGCAAGCCTTCGTAAATCCGGCCCCCTTTGTAAACCCAGCACTAATTTCATTGATAAATCCACAATTTCAGAGGCATGACTCCTAAATCTTGGGAATCCATTCCAGCATACTTAAAATAAATGAATTCCTATCCTATATCTGGGACTATCGTTAAACAAAAATCTTATTAAATGATGCTTGTTGTAAATGGTTTAAATCCAATTTACATAAATTGAGTCACTCATGTAAAATACTTTCTGGGATAAACTTGCTTCATTGCGACATAGTTTCTCCAGGGCAAAGTAAAGAGGGAAACTGTTCTCTACCGTCTTTCTACCCCTCTCTGCTTTCATATTTCTAAGTAATGACCCTTTGATTTTGTCTACTCCTTGTATTGCAGATGCCACATAATAATGTCTCCTTACAGCATTAGTGTGCAGTGAGTTTTATTAAACATTTATGTTCAGTATACCCTTACCTACACTTGTGTGTCAATAATTAATATGTACTAAGCCCTGTGCCGAACAAGAAAATTGTCCAAACAGATCAGAGTTGTACCCTAATTAGTAAACAAATAAAAAATAAATGCATGCATTTTTGTGCATTTTTCATCATTCTCATCAACATTAAGCCCCTTTTCCATGTTTTTAAATGGGCCTGGGTATTGTATCACTTGTGGCCATCTCTCCCTATTCCAGGTCACTTTCCTACCTTCTACATCACTCATGTCTAATTATTGCAAGTCTTCTATTATGCGATCCATTCACCTCTTGCAGGATGCCCTCATTTCCTCTTCACTTCTTCCTGTTTGGACCAAACCTTCTTCATCAGATTGTCCTCTGCTTATCTGCAAATGTGTCCAACCCATCATATTATGTTGTCTTTTAGCTCTTCTACAATTGGAGCTACTTTAGCTTCTGCTCTTATGTCCTCATTTCTTCATCTGTTCCACAGAGTGTATCCTAACACCCATCTCAGGCACTTCATCTCCATCACATCTAGCTTTTTCAAATGCTTTGCCATTACTGGCCACATTTCCATACCACACAGTAGTACTGGTCGTACTTTTGTACAACCTTCTTTGGCATTCTTCTGTCATACATTATCACTGACAATCAGTGCCGGTTGGATGCAGCACCTCTGATTCTAGCTTTGACCTCCTCAATCAATCTTCCATTCTCCACATCCACCATTTCCAGATTCTTTGACTATTTTCCCTTTCATCTCAATTTTCAGCTTCTTCAGGTTTTCCCCATTTGCTGCTATTACACCTGTCTCATCTGTACTTAGTTTCTTCCCATGTGCCTTCAGTTTTGCATTCCTTTCCCCTATCCTTTGCTGAATTTCTTACTCAAAGTCTGCTTGTAATGCCACATCATCTGCATACAGCAACAGCAACTTTGCTGATCTGTCCTCTCTGACCTATTTGCTAATGTAGCATGAACAGCAGCAGATTCAGAACTGACCCCTGATGCACACCCATTCCCACTGAGAACCCCTCAGTGAGACTGAACATTCATACTTGCGTCATTGGGTCTTTGTGCATAGCTTGCACTAATTCTACTGACGTTTCTGAGACTTCGAACCATTGCAGGACTGTGCAAATCAGCTTTCTTGGGACCATGTCATATACTTTCTCTAAGTCTAGGAATGCTGTTTGACGCGTTCCTTATTTCTAACTTCTCCTTATGTGTCTGTCTCACTGCAAACATCCGGTCAGGTCTCTTGCATCTTGATCTGAATCTGAACTCCTCATTTCCCCATCTTACTTTCTCCTGTTCTACATATACATTTATCAGTCATGCTCTACAGCACTTTCATGCAGTTTGATTTGCGTTTGACACCTCTATGCTTCGGTGGTGGTGCTGCGGTAGCATTGTCGCATCACAGTAAGATGTTGTCCTGTTCGATTCTCAGCTAATGCGTCTTCTGAGTGGAGACATGCGTGAATGGGCATACCTACATTGAAGGTTGTGCATCAGGGCTGGAAACTCGGTACGTAAAAATCTACTGCCAATCATTAGAGGATCGGAGTTCCGCTGTGGCGACCCCTAACTGGGAAAAGCAGAAAGATACAGCATACTGCCCACAGTTGTGGATTTCCCCTTTGTTCTTGAACACTGACCCACTAGATTGCTTATTCTGCAGTCATCCTGGATACATTCTTCTCTCCATATTGCTATGAGTACCCTCAGGAGCCATTTCTTCCCTATCCCATACATTCACAGTTCTCAGGTTGCTAGGCTCATGGCCCCAGACCCATTATAAATCTGTCCAATGTTAATCCTGGGGTGTCCCAATTATCCTTGATTAGATGGACTTTATAGATCAGCACCAAATCATGGGTGCCACCCCAGGGTGAATTTATGGTCACCCATCCATTTTTCCAGGTTGCACTTGAATAGGTCACTGAGGAGCTCTGCTTCACATGAATTGGAAGTGTATTCCAGAGAAGTGGCAATCTCTGGGAGACATGCCTGTCTCTCCAGCATGTTCTGTTAATGTCACTAGCAAGAATGAGATCCGTAAAGTGAGTGACTCTAGTGCCATTTGGTTTGCAGATGTGTAGAATTTCCATTAGATTAGGGTCAGCCTGTAGGCCAGGCACAAATTGCTTCTCAGTAGTCTATATGATGAAGATACAGTGACATGGCTTTCAGTCTATCCAAGTAGGTCATGGTTTGGAGGCCCTGTATCTTCTTAGTGAGAAATCTCTGTGGTCTCTCCAGTTGTTGCAGGTATCTGGTGAGATACATGCTGAAGGGAGCATTGTACTCTATTAATGATCTGATTAGGATCTATTAAAGTGGGTTTCTAACATCCTTAGGCCTGGATGCTATGCCTTTAGTTATGAGATGTGCAATGTAGTAGGCTTTCCTTACCACCGTGGAAACCTGGTGGTCAAAGTTCAGATTCTGTTTGTCCTATGTTCCCAGATCTCGCACCACTGGGTTTAAACTTAGGGGTGCTGACAATATTGTAATTTGTGGGGAATTCCACTTTGCCAAATGGGATAATAGAGCACTTTTTGGTCTTCAGTTTGACTGTGACTTTGGCACTGGTGATTTCCTAGCATTAGCGCCTCTTGTAATATGTTAACATTGTTGGGGGACTCAATGATTGCACCTAGTTTACAATCATCAGTGAACTTAGTAAGCCAAGGGCAGTCTACTTTAGCCTGGACTTCTGAGAAATAGATTCCAAATAGTAAAGGGCCTAGTACAGATCCTTGCGGTACACCACCGGTGACGGGTCTACTGGTAGAGGTGGAATAACCAACTTTGTGAGTATGTGTTCTGTTGGTATGCCAGTTAGCTACCCATCTAGGGATGTAAGGGTTAACACCTAGCTGGAAGAATTTTTCAATGATATCCATATGAGGTATTATGTCAAAGGCTTTGGCAATGTCCAGATAGGTGATATGCACTGTCTTACCTTCATCTAGGGCTTTGGTGACTTCCTCAAAGATGTCTACTCGGTTCAATAAGCGCAATCTACCCAAAACAAAGCTAAACTGGGTTGGATTTAGAGTTTGAAGGTCACCTGTGTCCTTACTGATAAGGTCAATGGTGATCCTTTTTTAAGCTTTGCAGAAGAGGCTGATTAGACTTATGCGTCTATAGTTCCCAGGGTCTGTTGATGACCCCCCTTTATGCAAGGGGATTACTGTTGCTGTTCTCCATTCTGCTGGTACAAAGCCAGTTGTAAGACTGTGGGTAAAGAGAATGGCAACTGGGTCAGCAAAGTCCTGTTTTAGATTGCTTAGTAACCAACCTGGGATGCTATCTGCTCTCATTGAGGCCATGTTTTATGTCTTTGGCCTTGGAGAGTGCAAATATGACTTTATCTCTAGAGATCCTAGGTATAGAACTGGTGTCAGTTATGCTCTGGGTTATGGCATTTGGGATAGGGGGGTGAAGTTTGCACCAAATCTATCAGATAGCACATTGGCAATTTCCTCCAGTATAGTGTGACTGATAACATCCACTACCAATTTGGCATTCCCATTTAGATTTTGGACACAGTTGAAGAATGCCTTATGACTGTCCTTGTATTAGGATGCTATTTTTGCTTCATAATTAGTTTTTGAGGATTTTACATGACTTTTGATTTGCTTGTTCAAGTCTGTGGTGGGAATTCTTCCTCTGCGGAGGCAGTTTCCTCTTGTTCTTGGACATCAGTTTCTTCCTTATGTTATAAAATCTTTTAATACTAAATATCCTCCAAGTTGGCTTGTTTTTTCAGGAGGGCCTTATTTTAATCCATTCAGCTACAACTGAGTCTGTACAGTTGCTAAGATGATTATACAGGATATTTGTGTACATGTCTGCATAGGAGTCATTACTGCCTGTGATTGCAGGGGATATAAACCTTTTTATACCATCACTTAGTAGGCTGTAGTTTTCTGTGGAGAAGTACCTTAGTTTATTTTGCTCCTTTAGGGGTGTGGGTTCCAATAGTTACTTCAAATGAGACTGATTAATAGTCTGACCTTACCAGGAGGCATCACACAGGGGGCAGTGTAGGGATCACCCATATTGGTGAGTACCATGTCAAGGACATTAGACCCCTTGGGGTGCAAACTATCTGTTCCAGAACATTTGCATAGAAAAGTCCAGAAACTTCTGGATGAGCGTGTTTGAGCTTGTCTGTGTTACCCAGTCGATGGAGGGATAATTGAAATCTCCCATGACTAAGGTGTCGGGCTGTATGATGAGTGACTTCAGTAAGTCCACGCAGGTGTTGTGCTTTTCTTGGTTCATAGAGGGGGACCTATAGCTAGCAATGATGTGGTAGGGTGTTTTGCCTATAGCTAATTGGGGATGGAGTAGTTTGAGAGAGTCGTACTGTTTGCCCAATCTTGAGGTGTACTTGTCTTTAAAGAAAATGGATACACCTCCACCTTGGCTCATTCATGCTCATTCTGAGGTCTAAAACATGTGGGTGACATTGTAGCCTTGTACAGCTGGTTTGCTCTCTGCAGCCTTGAACCATGTTTCGGTGACTGAACAGACATCAGCATCTTCCAAGGTGAGGAGTGCCTCCAGAGAGTGCAGTTTCCTGTTTAGACTTCTAACATTAAGCAGCATGACCTTGCATTTGTCTGTAGTGGATTTTGCTATGTCAAAAATGTTGTCATTTTGACATTGCCTAAAAAGGCACTATGGGGAGGCAAGCACCTTAGCCCTTATCTGAAGAGACAGGTGCGGATTATCTTTGGCAAAGCAGCGTGGTCTGTCGACCATTTCTTCCTAGACTGACAAATACTAGATCCCCCTGGAATAACACCAAAAGCTAAGCCAATTGTTGAAGTCAATCATTTTTGTTTATATTATGGCTTCATCCTGGGTGAAGGTAAAATGCTGGTTAGGGCTAGGGTCATACCTGACTTGGACATATAATCTGACAGTTCAGTCAAGTCTCTCTTCATACAGTCCAGGGAGGTATGTCTCAAGTCATCCACACCAACATAGAGTATGACATAGTCATATCAGTAGCTGTTGTTGAATGACCTGAGTTCAAGTGTGATCTCATGGAGCCTGGCACCCGAAAGGCAGCTCACCGTGACCTTCTCCTTGTCCACCCTGGTGAGGGAGATATCTGTGTGTCTCATTATGGAGTCTCCTATGACCAAGACATTAAGTTTTGAGATGTTTTGCCTTTGGGACTTATTTGGTGAGACACTGATAAGTGTGTTATTATGTGCAGTGGTTTCTATACATGTTAAGGTGTGTGCAGATAATTTGCACTTGGGAGATTTTTGATTTTGATAGGCTTCTGGTGAGTACCTCCATGTATGTGGGTTTATGTGTTGTGTCCTGAACTTGTGTCAGAGGTGAAGTACATGAGCTGACAATATGTTTCATGTCTTGTTTTTTGTTATGTGAGAGGGTTGTTTCCAATTTGATAATGTAATTACTTCTCTCACATATGATATTTATTTGTGAGTAAGTGGTTGTCAGTATGCATGAAGCAATTAGTACATTGCCTCAGGATGACCTAGTCAATCAGGCTGGCCGGAGAAATGGTGGGAAAGTAACCATCCATAATGGTGGGTTTATACCATACTAATGTTGGAGGGTGGGTAAGTTAGATCAGTTTATGATGCAGGAATAACAAAAAGGCTTATTCTGTTGACAGTTTAGGGTGGAGATCTGTGGTGATGCTGTTCAGTGTGCAGTTGAGTTGCCTGCAGAGCAACAGGGGACTTTGGAGGGTCCTACTGACAGATGCCTATGGGAAATTTAAGTTTCCAGGTGTTTGCATCTATACAGGGTAGTGCTAACTCCCATTGTGTGATGCCAGCAATGTGAAAATGCAAGGCTTAAATAATGGTGAAATTCAACAGTTTTAAGTCAGACTATCAATGGGAAAGCACCAAACTGAGCCTTTCTCCAGCAATCCCCAACTCAGATGGAACCTGAGCTATACACTTCTGCAATAAGGGTGCAATAAGGCCCTCAATGTAAGATGGATAGTTTTGAGCACAGTAATACCAAACAGTCTAGATTCAGCAAGTCTGAATCTATCCTATGCTATATAAGGCAGTAGTACAGAACTTCAAAGTGCAGAAAAAATGCAGACACAATCAGCAAAAATGAATCAGCAGTTCAAATAAATACAGTTAACCAAGTACAGTACAGGCTTTAAATATACATAATGTTCAGTTGTTTGCAGTGGATGCCTTGGATTTCAGTTCAGAGACATTCCAAATCTCTGGCTAAAGCAACCAGATTCTAACTCACACAACTTGTTTATTGTATCTGCTGTAGCCTCATCTGAGCCTGTTTCTTTCCCTGACTTCATGTACTTTAGTGCTGTTCTTACTTTCCTAGGGTGGGGTCTTCTTCATCGTTCAGGCTGTGTCTGGGGCAGAACAGCTTCTGTGGGGTTTTCTTCATTCAAAAGCTGTTGTGCCTGACTGTGTTCTTTATCTTTCTGTCTTTGCCTTATTACCTCATAGAGTGCAAAAATGTATAGTCATACCCTTTGAAAAACAAGGGTAACCCTAATTACCATATAGGTGGTCCCATTAAAATTAAAAGAAAAGAAGTCATCAGGGCACCCACACCAGTAAGTAGTAACCCTCATTGCCAAAGTGGTTAGGAAGTTTCCTCACCAAAAGGATAAAGGGCTCAAAACATATGTCATCATGCCTGAGACTGAGAAACTCCCAGCTCTATTCAGTCGCATACCGTCTGCTCAGAGGTGATCTGTGCCTAAATAGGACGTGCTGGAGGGACAGATCATCACCCAGAAATCTTGACAGTGGGATGGAGGGGATCGGTTTACCAGGGAATCATCTCTGTATCACTTTATAAATGCCCTAGGGCAGATAGCCTAGTATGAACCTATGAACCTATGAACCTATGAATCACTTTCCAGAAGCTGATAAAGTGCCTCAGATACCTTGTTCTATGCTATTTCAACTCCTCTCTTAGCCTGTTTGTTAGCCAACCATCACTTCTTCCTTGCCTGGTCCAACTTTTCTATCTCCCACTTTTTCCTGCACTCCTTTCTTTTGATAACTTCCTGGACTTCTGCATTCTACCACCAGCTTTCCTTATGTACTTATTTCCATACCTGACTCGGCCACATATCTGTTCTGTAACCCTTACACATGCTGTTTTGAGGCATTGCTATTCTTCTTCAACTCCTCCTATTTCCTCCTCTTCTTGAAGTGGTAGATCCCTGAGTAATTCCTTGAATTGTTTTGCTTTCTCTCCAGTCAACTTCAAGGTCTTCAGTCTGGTCTGTGATGACCTTGGTGCCTTCTCTGACCACTGTTTACAGTTGATTGTGATAACCATTCTGAACCATGTGTTGGCTACCATCAAGCCATTTGCTAGACAGAAGTCTAAAATGGCCTCTCCTTCTTTATTCATGTCAACCCACCTCAAATGCTGTTCTGCCTGCCCTGATAAATGCATTTAGGACACCTGTTATCAACACCAATTTATTTTGTCCGGCTTTATCTAGTAGGTTGTTTCACATGCTCTGGGCATGCACTCTCTTCTTCACCTTCACAACTCTGCTCTGGGACAGAGGCTGAGATTATGATTACTGCTCTATCATTATACTACA
>NC_056726.1:1620822895-1620907895 GCF_019279795.1 Protopterus annectens
ACTGCAATAAAAATGGTAATCCAGGCTGAACTACTTGGTGATACCATAGATGACAGCCTGAAGTATGCCCATCACATTACAAAAGCTATCAAAAAACACATCAGAAACTTTCACTCTTCTATCAGGCCAAACCCTAACTCAGCAAAAGAGCAAAGAAGTCCATTGTTTCATCTTTCCTTCTTTTTTCCCTCGTTAATGCATTTCCCATCTTCACAGATCTTCACTCTACCCAGAAAGCTAACCTTGACATATGCTATAACATAACAGAAAAACATACACAGCTAACCTACCTTACAGGATCCATCCACCCTTGTCTAGCAATAAATCACCTTAATCCATTACCTAACTTATTCTCAACTACTCCCAGCCTACAAGCCAATTCCCAAACCAGATACATGTCTATTACTACAGACCACTTTCTGGTAATACTCCCTATATAGATCTATGCTATAGCTCTTAATTTCTACTGTCTACTACTGAAAGAAACTACAGGGCACCTTATATACAAACAGCTGAGAAATGATACAAAGATGTCTATTATGCTAGACAAAAAGAGTTATTACTGTAATCTGTAACAAATGCACCAAAATCAACCACACAAATTCTGGTCAGGCATAAACAAACGTCTCCACCCAGGCCAATCTACTATCCCTACCCCCTTAACTACCCTCCAACAACCTCCAAAAATTGTTGCTAACACCTTTAACACTTTCTTTACAGAAACCATGCAATCCCTAGCCAGTAAGCTATCTCTTTATACACCAAGTACCTCCAACCCCACACCTGATAATAAGATCCTCTTTAAGCTTGATCCAGTACCAACATCTTTTGTTAAATCCCTACTTAAAAAAACTGAAACCCACCACCATTTCAGCAGACCTACTACCTGCAGAATATCTCCAAAAAGCTGCTAATGAAATAGCATACCCCCATATCAATTTTAATCAATAGAACTATCCACAAAGCCTATATCCACCACATCTGGAAAATTTCCCACATTGTTCCTCTTCATAAAGGGGGAGATTCCACTGAACTTTCAAATTATAGGCCTATAGCCATTCTGTTTCCCTTGGCTAAAATAATGGAAAAATGTATCCACAAGCAATTTCTTGCCTATCTGAATCAAAACACTCTCCCAGCCCCCTCCAGCATGGATTTAGACCTTGCCATAGTACAACCTCAGCCCTTGTCTCCCTCTCCCATACAATAAATCAAAACTGTAAGCTCTCCTTAGCCCTCTTCCTTGACCTGTCCAAGGCATTTGATATGGTAAATCACCAGCTACTCTAAAACACATTAAAATCGCTCTCCATAGATAACCTAGCAATTACCTGGTTTCATTCCTACCTAAGTGACAGAAAACAAGCTGTACTATGAAAGCATAACCTATCATCCCTTTTACCAGTAACCCTTGGAGTCCCACAGGGATCCATATTAGGTCCCCTCCTATTCTCCATTTTCATTAATGACCTGTACAAAGTCACCCCTGATGCAACTTGTATTCATTATGCAGATGACTCAACCCTAATTTGCTCTGCCACCTCCCCCACAGATTTACAATCCTTGTCCCAAATCACTTTCAACAAAGTAGAGAACTGGCTCACTGGTTGCCAACTACTATTAAACCCAAATAAAACCAAACTATTACTCTTCTCCCCCATCACCTCTCACCATAATATCTAACAATGGTACCATAATTTCCCAGAACCTAGTACTAAACTACTGGGAGTGATCATTGACAACAACCTCAAGTTTGATGCTTACGTAGACAAAAAACTATTAAAACGGTTAATAAAAAATTAGGCTCTTTATACAGGATTAAACCATTCCTAACACCATCTGCTAGAACTGTTATTGCCTGTACACATCTGCTATCAACCCTTCTTTATGCCTCACCCATCTTCGCAAACCTAAGCAAATCAAACCTCGATAAATTTACTAGGTGTTACAATAACATTGCCAAATTTGCCAGAGGATCAGCTTATAGAACCCATCACTGCCTTAACCTTCAATCATTAGACTGGCTTTAACTACCCTATCAACTGCAATATAACCAACTAATAGTTGTTCACAAAATCCTCTACCAACCAGACAGTACACCCATACTGAAAAATATTATTACCCCTTACAGTAACCTAAAATCCCTTTGCTCTTCCAAAAAATTGCTAGTGCAAACTGTTAAAACCAGCAATTCAGCTGGTGAATCACTATTCTCCAACTCTGCCGGTAAAAACTGGAACCTACTTCCTGCTGAACTCACCATTGACCCCTCCTTATCCCAATTCAAAAAATGCCTTAGGAAATACCTAAAAATGCAGTGGCTTTGTCCCTGTACAAACCTTGACTAACCCCCACTCAAACATAATTCATAAATGAGAACCTCATTACAAGAATAAAACTCTGACTCTTGAACTGTTTAAAATTCTGTGTATCACCCACCTACTGGAAAGATTTAAAGTTAACACTACACCATGTATGATAACCACCTTAATATATGTGTTTACATTTTTCAGATGAAATCTTTAACTATTTCTTTCTCTGCTACTTGCTTCCAACCTTTGCTGTGTGTATGTGAGAAAAACATGTACCTGTGTCTACATATCGTTAAACAAATCTCAGTTTTGTGATAACTCACTGTAATAATTTCACTGTATTTACACTTGTTTTTGTACATTTTGAGCTTTTCTCCCTGGGCCTCTGCTGAAAATGGACCTGTATCCAGTCGGACTTTTCCGGTTAACAGTTGTAAAATAAAATAAAATAATAAATATACTCAAGTTATATTACCAAACTCTGAAATGCCATCCCACTGTCCCTAAAATAAATTGTTAATCTAACGAGTTTTAAACAAAAACTAAAACAACACATACATACTTCCTGGCTGTGCTCATACCTTGACCCAGTGGGGTCTATATCATAACATCGAAATTCGCTAACATCGAATGTTATTATATCGAACCCTAAACACTGAAGTGTGAAAACATTGAACAGTCAATATAGCAATTTTTTTCCCAGGGAAAAAAATTGCTATTCCGACAAACATACACACAGCACAAACACACACAAAAAAATGCCATCCAGATACATACACTTAAAATCCTACACCTAAACTAAACTTTACATACAGTACTAGCTATCCACTTACCTTAACCCAACCCTAACCCTAAGGTCCATCACTATCTCACACTCACCTCACCCGTGCCCTAACTCTAACTCACCTAACCCACCCCCTAACCCTATCCTACACACAATCGCACACTTACCTGAACCCACACCCTAACACTAACGTCCACACAACCGCACACTTACCTAACCCGCTCCCTAACCCTAACTCACCTAACCCGTCCCCTAACCCTAACCTACACACAATTGCACACTTACCTGAACCCAACCTGTAATGCTCCAACATATCGAACACTGAAAACAGTGAATCTACAGCAACGGCCCACCGAATTCTTTCCCTGGGAAAGAATTTGATGTACTGCACCTTCGCTGTTTTCAGCGTTCGACATTACGTGTTCGATATTATAACATTCGATGTTAGAGAACTTCGATGTTATAATATAGACCCGACCCAGCGTAACCTTTTAACTCACTAACTCAACAACTCCCGCTAGCACTTTCACTTCCTAAGTAGTTCCTTTCTCTTTCTGGGATCATCACATGGCGTAGGAGAATGCCACCTTCGTCATCTCTCTCTCTCCCCTCTTATTATTGGTTTGATGTTCTCCAGAAATATTATCCTTCCCCTTTTTCCCGAGGTTTCCTTCAGGTGTCACTTAAGACAGAGCCCACATGAATCTCTGTCTGCTTCAGAGCTCCTTGCTGTCATTGTTAGCATTTGAATATAGATATCCACTTATTTTTTTCACCAGGATTACCTTTTTTCATCATATATGTAACCTGTATTCACTTTTTTACAAACTTTTGTATATAATTTTGTTCACATGGTACTTGTAAACATAGCTAATTATTGTATGTAACAAAATTAGGATGCATGCACATTTCTGTTTGAGGAGCTTTTCTCCCTGAGCCTCTGCTGAAAAGAGAATTTTAGCCTAGATGGATTTTACCAGCCAATAAAAGGCATTAAATAGACAGATAGCTAGCTAGCTAGATATGTCAAGCTATGCAGATCAGCTTTGCACTCAAGCATGTGAACTTAATTTTTTTCAGCCATTTACTTCATGTATGTGTACTTAATGAAGCATATCCATTTAGTTTATATGTTCATGGTGACATTTGTGCCCTTGCACTATATCTTTTGAATAGGTTATAGAGTAGTGGCTTATAACATGAGAGAAAATTGGTTGAGATTCAAATCCGGATTCAGTACAAATTGCCCAATGTTTACAGTGAGAAACTTAACTGAGAAGTATTTAGAGTGAGGAAAGAGTATGACTGAGTATTCCTAGACATGGAGATAGAATATGACAAGGCCCCAAAAATGCTGCTGAGTTCAGCTATCCTGTGATGGTTCAATGTTCTGAAAAAAATGGTGGAATTAGTGCAGATTATATACAAGGACCCAATGACAAAAACAGAAACAATGTTTAGACTCACAGTGGGTTTTCAATAGGAGTGAGTGAGATCAGGGTTCAGGTCTGATGACATTCATGCTCATACTGTTGATGGATGACATCAGCAAACAGTTTGGTTAGGAAAGTTCAACAAAGCTGTTGTACACAGATAATGTGGTACTGAAATTCATCTTTGAACAGGAAATTCAAAAAAATTATAGGAAACTGGAATTTAAAACTGAAGGCACATAGAATCATATTGAGTTGAGACAAGACAGCAGTCATGGCAGCAAATAGGGGAAATCAGAAGAATGTAAACATTGAGGCAGAAGGGAAAATAGAGGAAGAGGTTAACAACTTCATATATCTGCAAGGTATGTTTGAGGACAAGGGAAGTTTGAATGTGGAAATCAAAGAACAAATGGTGCTGCAACCAAGTAACACAGATGAATGCCAAAGAAGCGGAAGGGTGAGGTATAAAACACATTACTGTTACAAGTTTTTCATTATGACACAGAAAACGGGGCACTGAATACAGAGCAGCTGAGGAAACTTGAGGTGATTGAGATGAAGTGCCTGAGATGAGTGGTAGGATGCACACTGTGGGACAGATACAGAAAAGAGGACATCAGAGCAGAAGCTAAAATAGTTCCAATTGTAGAAAAGCCTCTGGAAACATTACTTTATTAATTAGAGTCGCCTGTAAACAAACACCTCATTGTTTTACTGTTACCTCCTATGCTATATTGTAACATTTAAGTCTGCATCTTATAGGTTCATAGGTTCATACTAGGCTATCTGCCCTAGGGCATTTATAAGCCTAGCCCAGAGTTTTTAGTTTGAAGGATACTATGCCCATTATTTTGCTGTGCCTCTGTCAAGCAGTGAAACTGAGGTTATCCCTGGGGTATACCTGCGATCTCCCATCCATTGGTCAAGATTTCTCTTGAACAAGGCCAGCGAGGTGCTCTGCCTCACATGAACCGGGATGTTGTTCCACAGCATAGGGAGTCTCTGGGTGATGAATCTGTCCCTCCAGCACGTCCTATTTATAGCCGTGTCGAGGTTTAAGTCTCTTGCCCTTGTAGTTCTGATGGATTGTTGGACATGGCCTTGTATGTCACTGAATAGAGCTGGAGTTCCTTCAGTCGGGCAGCATAAGACATATTTTTGAGACCCTTTATCCTTTTAGTGAGGAACTTTTGGGGCCTTTCCAATTGCTGCAGGTGTCGGGTCAGATAAGTGTGTACATATTTGTCAATTCATTTATAGTCTGTCCTCCATTTTTGTATGTCTAAGTTGTTGTGACCTCAGTATCATCTTTCTGTAAAAACACAGCTGAACTTGTCACTATCTCTTATTATATGAAGGTGTGCTTTCATATTGATGCCTACACAATATTTGCCCCAGTTCTGTTTTGTTATATACTTTGTTGTTACTATGCGATTGCAAACCAAGCTGAGCCTGTAACTGGTCATGTATGACCAGTGCTCTACCTTGGAAACTAAAAACGTAAATAAAAAATAGATAAACAGATTATGGTGGTCTGGTCACATGTGCAGAAATGCAGGTGATTTGCTAAAGACAATTTAGAAAAAAAAAGGGAAAAAGAAAGGGGGGTAAAAAGGACATCCAGTTAAGATCTACCAAAATTAAGTATGAATATCAAAGAAAGTACGAATGTGGTACTGAATCAAAAGATGCGGTGACGGTTAACATGGTACACCAAGCCCCCACAAAAATGAAAAAAAGGGGGTTGATGATTTTCCTGTAAATCTGTCAGTTCCTTCAGTTCTTCTATACTTTTTGTTTGCAATGTAAGAGTACATAATTACAAGAATCAAATGGTCTTATGCTGTTATTAGTAGGTAAGCTTGCTATATTGTCTGCCTTCTACTTGTAACAGAATTTAGATTTAATTCTAGTGATACTCCTAAATCCGAATATATCACCATATGGTGCAATGGTGTCATATTAGCAGACTGTATTATAATAATTGTATAAGCACTATTTCATTCTTTGTAGGTTTTTTGATACTATTAAGCAATAGTTATAGAACTCTGATTTTTTTATTTATTTATTTTTTTTATTTTGCAAATCAAGTGAAATTATTAGTTACAACTGCTTTTTTTTCAGCGCCAGCTTGGGAAAAGTGTAGTTATGTCTGCCGATGATGGTCACACCCTTTGCAAATGGAAACTGAGGGAACCAAATGAAGGGTTCCAAGGCAAGGCTAAACAAGAGCTCACTGCATTAACCCAATGCTCTGTGCAAGCAATAATGCCCTCTAAGATGTGCGTTATTGTGGAAATAATGTCTGCCCAGGGGAGTTCTGAAGCCCGACACAACTGGTGGAGGCCTCTACACCCCTGGAATGGTATTATGTACACAATAACACACACCATAGTGGGCATTATTGCACTTAGAGAATGGGTTGTCTCTAAAAATTGTTGTATCTTACTTATTATTTTTTATTACTATATCTTTTTTATATATATCTGATGTAAAATAGTACTTCCACCTAATGTTTCAAATTTGCTGTAGCATATGTTAATGGTGTTGGAGGAAGCTTTTTACATCCAAAATATAACACTTTAAAAAATATCCAGTCGTTTACTTTATTTTTTGGTCCCTTACTCCATTTGGTTTGTTGGCAGTCACTGGAGATTTAAGTTACTAAAAAATGACATGTATTTGAGTTTCAGACTTTTATTTTCTTCAGAAAATTCATTCTAACAGAAATCGTTCATTTAAGCAACTCTGTAATTTTATAACAGCAATAATTAAAATGCCTTTCTGTTTTTGTGCCTGCGTTGCCCCTTTACTTTAGGCTTTATCCAGATTTGTTCAGCTGAAAGGTACAGAGGTATAACACCTTCTTTGTTGTTGTTGCCAGTAGTCCATCCTACTCACTCTTTCTCTCATAGGCGCAACTCTGCTTCAGAAAATGCACGCTAACACAAATCCCAATATTCAAGTAAATTACGTTCCTACTTTGAGCCTTTGTCACCCTTTTATTGTAGGCTTATCTGGTTGCTTTGATCTAAAAGTTGAGAGCACACCTGTCAGCTGTCTGGATTTTTGCAGAATATCCAGATTTCTGACCCATATGGATGGCCCATTCCTCGTAAAATTTGTAGTTTTCTGTGAAATCACTGGGAATTGATTCATTAAGTAATGACAGACATTTGAGTTTCAGACATCATATCCTTCAGAAAAATGCATGCTAATGGAAAAGCTGTTATTCAACAACTTGTTAAGTTTATAAGAGCAATATTTAAACTCCATCCCTATGTTTGGTCCTTTGCTTCCCT
Organism: Protopterus annectens; assembly: GCF_019279795.1. NCBI lineage: Eukaryota > Metazoa > Chordata > Ceratodontiformes > Protopteridae > Protopterus > Protopterus annectens. Next base: position 1,620,830,730 of record NC_056726.1, read on the forward strand.
GTTGTCTGTGGCTGTGTCAAGATTTTTTTGTGCAGAGAGGTTGAGTGTTATGAGAGGTACGCAAACCTCTCATGTGATGCTGCTGCCAAGGATCTCCTGATCGCTCTTACTCTTCACTTTCTCTCACTCTCTCTCTGACACACACACACACACACACACACACACACACACACACACACACACACACACACACACAAAAACACAGTCTCTTCTGCTTTCATGCACATATGCACTCATACGCACAGGCAGAAACATAAACACACTTACACACATTTTTTCTGATTCATTTATTTTCAGTCATGTGTCTCTTACTTTCATACATGCATACACTGTCACATGCAGATATAAACACACACACACACACACACACACACACACACACACACACACACACACACACACACAAACACACATGCACACTTTTTATTTTACTCTTTTTTATTTTACACTCACTAAACAGCAAAAGTGTTGCTTAATGAGCGTAAAATAATGGCAGTCGTTATTTTGTTTTTCAGTCCAAGCTCCACTGCAGCTTCATATGCTGCTTTGAAAAGGTGGAATCATTTTTCAGTGGGCATTACCAGTAGATTAACACCCTGCTGCAGAATATTTCTTCTCCAATCAGGGTGCAATCTACAGATCCTCCATTCTCTACATTTATGTATTGTCTTTCTAAGAAACATTTTTAGTAACTTGGATCTGTGCAGTTCTAGTGTTCTAATACAAAGCGTACATGGAGGTTTGCTTTAAATAGATCCTGGGATTCATTAATTTCTAAACTAAATGTACACCAATCACACCTTCTTCCTCCTAATTTTACTTTTCCCACTGATTTGCAACCTTAAATATTGAGGGGGATTCATAAACGTTACCACCAAATGTAAACTACATGTACACTTATTGTGACCTTTTCAGTGACTAGAAACCTCAAAAATGTGGGGTGTGCTCTTGAACACAGATTGTGTACACTTAGTGTACACTTAATGTAGGTATAAATGAATCTAGCCCTAGTGCAATTTGAATCTTACAGGCAATAATTCAATTATCCACTAATTGTGTTTGTAAAGAGCCCTTTGTACACAGTAACAATAAATCACAATCAGATTAAAACAAAAGTAATCTGACTTACAAATAACTGATTTGTGAGTTTTAAGAATAGTAATGAAGAATAGCATATCATGACAAATCAAAAGCCTTGTTAGATAAATATTTAGATAGACTTTGCAAGTGGTGAATAAATCAAAGGCAATATCCTTTTGAGTCATACCTTTCATAGCTTCATATATTACTACTAGGCTAACTGCCCTTGTGAGCCATTTTAAGCTTAACCAGTTGCCTCATGGGAGAATCAAACCCTACACCACCCGTGTATAAGGTAAATGCCTTAATCCTTATGCTAATCTCTCAGCCCCTTTCCTTAAGTTATGACTAATGTGAGACAATGCTTTCATTCTGATATGGTGAACTGCAAATTAGTGCTCTACAGCCATGATTTGTTATCATGATTACAAATATTTTAAGCAGGAAATCCCTAACCTGTATGAGACATTATATGCATCATAATTCATACATTATGGATAAGTCTATACCTAAGAGGCAGTCGCTGTATACTGAAAGGATCACATCACAGATAGTCAGTTTTAAATGTCCAGGTACCGTGGACATCGTATTTTGAATCGCTTGGTTGAGATGATTATCCCATATGGACAGACCAGATAAAATGCCCTACAATAAGCATACGGGATATGCTTATGTATTTGTTTCTTTAGACATATAATTACCAGATATAAAGTGTGTAATCTTTCTTGTTTTTTTTTTTTTGGCTACCCTCAGCAGACTATCAGCTGATCTGAAATCCTATCCTCATGTATAATGCCTATTGGACCTGTCTTAGCCTTCCTCAGGCTCTACCTGACCAAAGTCCAGTCCTGGTGAAAAGAATGAAGACTCTGTTACAGCTTCCAGCTGGTACCAGAGAGTATTTTACAATATTCTCTAGCTTTCTCCTCCCACTCCCATGGTAGCCTTATTGACCTTTGGGATGTACATACATACTTCGGGGGGATTTATATCGTAAGTTCAAAGTTTGAAAACTTCAAATCTCATATGATCAACATCATATGAGCGAAGTTTTCAAACATCGAACGTCACAATGGAGATTGCTGTAGGGAATGTTTCCCTTCACTTCAATGTAGTACGATCTTGAAGTTGGTATATTTAAGTAGCGGGGGGGGGGTGCAGGGGGGCTTGCTCCCTTGCATAGAGCATTCAGGTAGTTTTTTTTATTTTTATTTTTATATTGTACGTTCGAAGTTTGAAAACTTTGCTTATATGGAGTCGACCATATGAGATTCGAAGTTTTCAGACTTCGAACATATAATATAGACCCACTTCAAGGCATAAGTGACCTCCTAATCAAATAGCATACCACTTGCTGCACAAGGCTCATCAGACAGTTTCTGCTGCATTTGAAGTGAGCTGGGTTGCTCCCATCCTTCCAAGATTGGTGGGCTGGTGTTAGCTGCTCACTCCCATCCTCCATCCACCTCTTCAGAGATTTACACTTGTGCTCCCTTGGGCTGGGTACATAGAAAGTGTTTCATTTTAATGATAGTCTTTAGATGATATTAAAATGATCTGAGGCAACTGCAGATGCAAACCTATTTGTTTAAAATAGTTACATGTGAAAAGGTCATAATTCATAGGTTCATAGGTTGGTACTAGGCTATCGGCTCTAGGGCCTATACAAGCCTATCCATAACAATTCCCTGGCTATTTCTTCCCACACTATTCACTTCCCTGGACCTTGTCTAGCAGGGCGACTGACATGATCCCGGGGTGAATTTCCTTTCTCCCATCCAATCGTCAAGGTTTCTTTTGAAGAGGGCCAAAGAGGCACTCTGCGTGACCTGTATGGACAGTCTGTTCCAGAGTCTGGGGAGGCTCTGGGTCAGAAACCTATCCCCTCCAGCATGTTTTGTTTATTATGATGACAAGGTTTAGATCCCTGGAGCATGTAGCTCTGAGAGATTGAGATTTCTTTAAGTGTAGCATGTCCAACAGCTCTGAGTTTGACATGGCCTGGTATGTGAAGCAGAGATCGCCTCTGAGTAGATGATATGTGACAGAATATAGCTGTAGTTTTTTAAGGTGGTCAGCATAGGGCATCTGCTTTAGGCCTGTGATTTTTTTAGTGAGGTATTTCTGTGGCCTTTCCAGTTGTTGCCGATGTCTTGAGAGGTATATACCAAATGGGGCAGTGTATTCTATAATGGGTCTAATAAGGGATGAGTACAGTGGAACAATGACCTTCTTTTTTTCTGGATGAAAAGCCCCTAGTGATGAGGTGTGCCACATAGAAGGATTTCCTGACTGTTGTGGTGATGTGGTTATTGAAGGTGAGACCACTGTCCAACTGTGTCCCTAAGTCTCTTATTACACTTTCAGTGTTTAGTGTACTGCATCCTATGTGGTAATTCACGGGTACATGCTTTTTCTTAAATGGGATAACTATACATTTCTTGGCACTGAGCTTGAGCCCATGGCTGTGGCACCAAGCATCTGTTTCTGTAAGGCCCTTTTGTAGAGTATCTGCATCATTTGGGAATTCAATAATGGCTCCCAGTTTGCAGTCATCTACGAACTTTATTAGCCAGAGTCCCTTAGTGCTGGCCTGTACTTCAGAGAAGTAGATGTCAAACAAGAGCGGTCCCAGGAATGAACCCTGAGGTACCCTACTTGTCACTTGTCTGGAGCTGGATTTGGAGTCAGCTACTTTTAGAGTGTGGGTTCTGACAGTAAGCCAGTCGGCAACCCTTTTCGAGTGATGTAGGGATTAAGGCCCAGTTTAGTAAGTTTATCTATGATTTCAGACTGGGGGGGTGGTGTCAAAGGCCTTGGCGAGGTCCAGATAGGCTGTGTTGACTGCCTTACCCTCATACACAGCTCTGGAGACTGATTTGAAGAAGTCAATCAGGTCCAGTGTTTGAAGGTTGCCAATGTCTTTGTTTATAAGTTCCATGATAATACGTTCCATGGACTTGCAGATCAGGCTCGTCAGACTGATGGGGCGGTAGTTCCCGGGATCCAAGGTGGGTAGTGATTTTCAGTGTTATTGATGTTATACTGCTAACATGAGTGCTAAAGTTGTCATGCTGTAAGAACATTGTAAAAAGGAGCAGGACACGCATGAGACTGTTTGTCACTACTTCATTCTGCTCAAAGTGACTCCAGCAGAACACAGGCTCTTAGAAATAGGTACTTGCTAAATTACTGATTAATATGTCAAATTAATCCTTAGCTTGCATTGCTTCTGTTTTGTCAGAATCTGTAATTTTTTGGAGTTGCTGTTCTGACAAAAAAAAATAAAAAAATGCCTATTACTTGTGGTTGGGAGTCAATATTCAGTAAAGTACTTTTTTACCATCTTTTAAAAGTTATTTCAATATTTGTGATCAAATGCTAATTGTTGCATATGCATTTTTTAAGAGTTCTAATGACAAAGAGTATTGATTTAAGTTTTTGTTTTTAATTATTTATTTAATCGTTGACCTGGTTAGTTCCACTAGGCTGGTGGTCTCCTTTCAGAGAAGACCTAAGGTGCGATTTCTACTGGTAGAAATTTGGTCAGGGCAATGTGGACCTTCCCTTATTGTCTTCATTCGTGGAAGTTCTCAGTGGAACATGTGGTGATGAGGAAATGGCATGAGAAGACAGATGTGCTGCAATGGAGTCAGTGACAACAGAAAACAAGAAGTTATGTACTCACCATAACGTTCGATGTATGTAGTCCATCTTGCCTCACATTCTTACTCGTGGGTTCGGAGCCGAATATCGGCTATGACTCGGCCAAACTTTTCTAGCTCGAAGTCTTCTATTGGCTGGGCTAAGCAGGTATCCTATGCTGCACTGCTCCATATCCCCAGATCTAGTTTGCTGCAAACAGTCATTCATACCCCATGCATAACAACATCCAGGTAAAGAAGAATAAGCTAAAGTGAAGGGAGCTCTGTAAATCAGACCTAACCTCCAGATCCTACAGGAAGGGGGAAGGTGGGAGGGTATGTAAGAATGAAAGGCGAGATGGACTACATACATCGAACGTTATGGTGAGTACATAACTTCTTGATGTTATGTAGTCGAATCTCGCCTACATTCTTACCCGTGGGACAGCATCCCTAGCACCTACATCCTGGGAGGCTCATAGGAAGATACTCCTGAGTACTGTGGAACCAAAGGAAGACCTGTCCCTAGATATCACGTCCAACTTGTAATGAGTAACAAATGTGTGAGGAGAAGCCCAAGTAGCTGCCGCACAAATATCATCCATGGACAATCTGGCTTGATAGGCTGTAGATGTAGATACAGCCCGAGTAGAGTGAGCCTTGACCAGAAGAGAGATGCAACTGGAAATCCATCTGGATAGGGTGATTTTAGGGACCAGGGACCCAATTTTGTTTTCCGAAAAGGAGACAAATAGTTGATCAGATTTTTGGAGATCTTTAGTTCGGTGCAGATAGAAACGTAACTATCTGTGTACATCCAATTGATGAAATTTAAATTCTGCCTTGTTTGAAAAATGGGGAAAAATACTGGCAACTCAATAGATTGATTAAGATTAGATATGGACGCCACTTTAGGAAGAAAAGAAGGGTTTGGTCTAAGAGAAACCATGTCCTTATGAAAGATCAAGTATGGAGGTTTGATAGAAAGGGCTTGAATTTCTGAAACTCGCCTGGCTGAAGTGATGGCTATTAAAAAGGCAGTTTTCCAGGTCAAGAATTTTAAGTCGCAGGTAGCTGCAGGCTCTAAGGGTGGTGAAGTAAGGGCTTGCAGGACAAAATTTAGATCCCAGGGCATGATAGGTTCTGAGACCGGAGGACGGAGTAATAGAGTGCCCTTCAGGAAAGCTTTACAGAGTCTGTGAGCCATCAGACTAGGCTCATTAGCAACATGAAAGTTAGAAATCGCTGCCAATTGAACTTTAATGATAGCTGACGCTGAGCCCTGATGGAAAAGCATAGACAAAAACTCCAAGACTGAAGCAATTGGGGCTGTGTAAGGGTCAATTCCTTGGGTATGAGCCCAAATAGAAAACCTCTTCCATTTGTTAGAATAAATCTTCCTAGTAGAGGGCTTATGAGAGGAAGATAAAATATGAACTACTTCAGGTGAAAAGTGATGAAGCCTAACTAACGACGGAAGTGGAGTAGCCAGGCTGTCAACCGGAGGGTCCACAGAGAGGGGTGGAACTATCCCGACATGTGTGTCAGTAAATCTGGTTGTGGGTCCAGAATCCAAGGTGTGTCCACAATGTAGGGATGGAGAAAGGGGAACCAGACTTGACAAGGCCAGTGTGGAGCAATCAGAATCATTCTGCTTCCCAAGGATTGCGCTTTCTGAAACACTTTTGATAGCAAGGGAAATGGAGGGAAAGCATAAAGCAGACCGGAGGGCCAATCGTGAACTAGAGCATCCTGGGTGACTCCCTGTTGGGGATCAGCGTGAAGTAGCTGTTACATTTGGCATTGAGGAGGCTGGCAAAAGGTCGCAGCAAGGCTGACCCCATCTGCTGCTGAAGATCGTTCTGCAACTAGACGATTCAGGGACCACTTGTAAGGCATCAGAATAGCTCTGCTTTGCCTGTCCGCTATCACGTTTGACTTCCCCAGAATGTGCATTGCCACCAGAAACCGTTGGGAAGATACTGCCCACTGCCACACTCGCATGGCCTCTCTGCACAGGGGGTATGATCTGGTTCCCCACTGCTTGTTCAGATATCACACCACTGACATGTTGTCCGAGTGTATTGCAATAGTCCCTAGAGGTAGAAAGCTCTGAAGTGCCTGCAACGCAAGTAGCACTGCCCTCATCTCTAGAACATTGATATGCAGTTGTATCTCATGATCTTGCTATGTGCCTTGGACTGTACTGCCGAGATAATGCCCCCCCACCCCATCTGGGAGGCGTCTGTGGTCACAGTGGCAACCGGGGTTGGTGGAACGAATGGTTTTCCCCTATCCAGATTGTTGGTGCAAAGCCACCAACTGAGATCCTGTTTGCATCTGTCCGTGAGCAAAATAGGGTGGGAAAGTGGAAGTTTTTGGAGAGACCATTGAGCAAGAGGAGCCATTGAAGGAGCCTCATGTGCAATCTTGCTAGAGGGACCAACATAATTGTTACTGCCATAGTCCCCGATTCATTAATAGATTTATCTATAGTTAATGTTTACTAGATTATAATAATAATTTTTACTATTCAGTCTTTGCTATGAACTTAGGTGCACTTTTAAAAAAGGGAATTCTTTTATGAAATATATGATTATCTCAAAATGTTATAGACATGGGATGCATTTTTCCCTTTAAATCCTTTATCAAATTGTTTTAATTGATGGGTTTGATTGTTTAATTAATCGAAGATTTTATATATATAAGGATGGGAGATTTTACTACTGATTGTAACCTGATGAAGCGCACCGGGATGGTGCGTGAAAGCACTTGTTCTTCTTAAATAAATCTTTGCTTCGCATCGTGGTGGTTCCTTGCAGTTTTTACGTTTCGTCAGAATCTGTAATTTTTTGGAGTTGCTGTTCTGACAAAAAAAAAAAAAAAAATGCCTATTACTTGTGGTTGGGAGTCAATATTCAGTAAAGTACTTTTTTACCATCTTTTAAAAGTTTTTTCAATATTTGTGATCAAATGCTAATTGTTGCATATGCATTCTTTAAGAGTTCTAATGACAAACAGTATTGATTTAAGTTTTTGTTATTAATTATTTATTTAATTGTTGACCTGGTTAGTCCCACTAGGCTGGAGGTCTCCTTTCAGAGAAGACCTAAGGTGCGATTTCTACTGGTAGAAATTTGGCCAGGGCAATGTGGACCTTCCCTTATTGTCTTCATTCGTGGAAGTTCTCAGTGGAACATGTGGTGATGAGGAAATGGCATGAGAAGACAGATGTGCTGCAATGGAGTCAGTGACAACAGAAAACAAGAAGTTATGTACTCACCATAACGTTCGATATATGTAGTCCATCTTGCCTCACATTCTTACTCGTGGATTCGGAGCCGAATATCGGCTCTGACTCGGCCAAACTTTTCTAGCTCAAAGTCTTCTATTGGCTGGGCTAAGCAGGTATCCCATGCTGCACTACTCCATATCCCCAGATCTAGTTTGCTGCAAACACTCATTCATACCCCATGCATAACAACATCCAGGTAAAGAAGAATAAGCTAAAAGTGAAGGGAACTCTGTAAATCAGACCTAACCTCCGAATCCTGCAGGAGGGGGGAAGGTGGGAGGGTAAGTAAGAATGTGAGGCGAGATGGACTACATACATCAAACGTTATGGTGAGTACATAACTTCTCGCCTACATTCTTACCCATGGGACAGCGTCCCTAGCACCTACATCCTGGGAGGCTCATAGGAAGATACTCCTGAGTACTGTGGAACCAAAGAAAGACCTGCCCCTAGATATCACATCCAACTTGTAAAGAGTAACAAATGTGTGAGGAGAAGCCCAAGTAGCTGCCGCACAAATATCATCCATAGGCAATCTGGCTTGATAGACTGTAGCTGTAGATACAGCCCGAGTAGAGTGAGCCTTGACCAGAAGAGAGATGCAACTGGAAATCCATCTGGATAGGGTGATTTTGGAGACCGGGGACCCAATTTTGTTGATCAGATTTTTGGAGATCTTTAGTTTGGTGCAGATAGAAACATAACTGTCTGTGTACATCCAATTGATGAAATTTAAATTCTGCCTTGTTTGAAAAATGGGGAAAAATACTGGCAACTCAATAGATTGATTAAGATTAGATATGGACGCCACTTTAGGAAGAAAAGAAGGGTTTGGTCTAAGCGAAACCCTGTCCTTATGAAAGATCAAGTATGGAGGTTTTCAACTGAAACAGCAAACACAAACTAGAGAAGCACACAGAAGAAGTGCCACAGAATCCACAAGCCACGTAGACCTTAACGCAGGTTTATTGGGTACGTAAAAATAGCGCCGTCTATCAGTAGCTTCTTCAGAGGTATAGGAGCCAAAAGCAGCTGCAAGCTCTTTGGTCCTATTTAAATTCTAAAACCAGTTACATATCAATTAGACAATTTATATACATCACTTCCTGTTCATAAATAATCAAGCATTTAAAAAGTGTCTGTTAAAAGACATATCACATTCCTTTAACAACAACCAGCAGTGACATGAATACTTAGTAAAATACTAAACAAGTGACTAACATGATTAAAATGATACTAAGAGGCATATAAGACCCTTAAAATCTATTATTATTTTAATCTTATTTCTGTTATTAACATAAAGTATATAAAGTAAAGAGCTTCCTTCTATAATACAAAGTTTTTATGTATAGTACTGTAGTTTAAATCTTTGTGTTACAAATGTCACCACTAAAGTCAGTAGTAAATTCAAACTACCCAACTAGCTTGAAAGAATGTCTAGGTGTAGATGTTTAAGAGCCATTCAAGGAGTAAAATAAGTTTATAACTCAGATTATCTTAAATATGCTTTATACTTACGGGCTATGTTACAGCTCTCTTTAGTCCTGGGAAATAAAGCATTAACCTTTAGTTGCCATTCCAGCTCACGAATCTCTAATAAGAGAAGTTGGCCCACCTCTAATGGAATTAGAATACACCCACCTCATGTACTGTAATATGACCTGCAGTTTTCTACAGCTAATGTTTTCTGTTTTCCCATTCTTTATGGCATAACAGTGTTGATGACCTTTTCCTAAACTTTCTATCAGTTTTTCCCAACAAAGCTGGGCAACAAACATAAAGGCCATGTAAATAATAGATTTTGTCTGATCTTACTGGTGATTTCATATTTTTTATAGCTGAAAGTAACAGAATTACCTGTACGTATAACATTGCAATAATTACACCTTCCACACCTAAAGCAGCCCTTGGTTCTATTGAAGGGGTCACCGGCTTGGTTTCTTTGTAGTAGTTCTTTAAGGTTCCTACCCCTTCTGTATACTATTTTTGGTTTTGTCCCTAGTTTCTCAACTAAGAAGGAATTAGTAGTAATAAAATACCAATTCTTTCTAATAATCTCTGAAATTTGTCTAGAATCCAGATTAAAAGTAGTTATGAAACTTGGGGGGTAGCTCTTAGAAGGTTGTTCTATGTTAGTGTCCCTACAAATATCCATACTAGTGCTCTCAAGTCCTCCTTCAGTGTTTTCAAGCACATTCAAGCGGTTATTATGTATCAATGGTTTATAAAAGCCATTTGATCTCTTGACCGAAACCTCATTCACCAATTCTTGTATGGTAATACTAGGGTATCCCCGTTCAGTAAAGAATTCAGTGAGTAGAACACATTCATCCTCAAAGTCTCCGTTTTCACTACACATTCTCACAGCCCTAACTAACTGCCCTTTAATAATTGCTCTCTTCAATTTGTAAGGGTGTGAGCTGGAGAAGTGTAGGAAGGAATTTACATAAGAGTCCTTTCGAAAAATACTGGAGACAAATTTCTGATTAAGTAGGTCTCTCAACCTAGAGTACCGGTCATGTTTGGGATCCCCAAGGTTCATAAAAACCTTGAGGACCCCCCTATGAGGGCTTTAGTGGATGGAAGGTCATCCATTTCGAACCCATGTGCTCAATATATTGACTTCTTGCTCTCCAAATACTTAAAGTTTATTCCAACTATTTGTAGGGATTCATGGCAATTCCTGTCCAACATCAACCAAATTGTTTTTGACGATGGGTTTAATTTCATTACAGTTGATGTTGTCGATCTGTATACCTCCATCCCTCACTTGGAGGCCTTTGAGTGGTTGGAGCTCTTACTTATTGAGTTAAATGCACCCAGGAATGAAATTAACAATGTCATTGAATTACTTGATATTGTTTTATCTTCTAACTTTTTCATGTTCGAGAATAAGGTTTTCATTCAAAAACATGGGGTAGCAATGGGGTCCCCCTGCGGTGCTATAGTGGCCAACTTGTTTATGGCGTTCTGGGAGAAACAATTTGTAGTTAACAACCCAGTATGGGTAGAGAAAGTTGGCTACTATACCCGATTCCTGGATGATATTTTCATCCTTTTCAAAGGTGATGCCTATCAGGCAGAAGAATTTGTTTGCTACCTCAACCAAACTACGACCTTCCTGAAATTCACATACAAGTTCTCCAGTGTTGAAATAAACTACCTTGATGTAAAACTGAAAAAGGACCTACTTAATCAGAAATTTGTCTCCAGTATTTTTCGAAAGGACTCTTATGTAAATTCCTTCCTACACTTCTCCAGCTCACACCCTTACAAATTGAAGAGAGCAATTATTAAAGGGCAGTTAGTTAGGGCTGTGAGAATGTGTAGTGAAAACGGAGACTTTGAAGATGAATGTGTTCTACTCACTGAATTCTTTACTGAACGGGGGTACCCTAGTATTACCATACAAGAATTGGTGAATGAGGTTTCGGTCAAGAGATCAAATGGCTTTTATAAACCATTGATACATAATAACCACTTGAATGTGCTTGAAAACACTGAAGGAGGACTTGAGAGCACTAGTATGGATATTTGTAGGGACACTAACATAGAACAACCTTCTAAGAGCTACCCCCTAAGTTTCATAACTACTTTTAATCTGGATTCTAGACAAATTTCAGAGATTATTAGAAAGAATTGGTATTTTATTACTACTAATTCCTTCTTAGTTGAGAAACTAGGGACAAAACCAAAAATAGTATACAGAAGGGGTAGGAACCTTAAAGAACTACTACAAAGAAACCAAGCCGGTGACCCCTTCAATAGAACCAAGGGCTGCTTTAGGTGTGGAAGGTGTAATTATTGCAATGTTATACGTACAGGTAATTCTGTTACTTTCAGCTATAAAAAATATGAAATCACCAGTAAGATCAATTGCGAAACAAAATCTATTATTTACATGGCCTTTTATGTTTGTTGCCCAGCTTTCTATGTTGGGAAAACTGATAGAAAGTTTAGGGAAAAGGTTTACCAACACTGTTATGCCATAAAGAATGGGAAAACAGAAAACGCATTGGCGAAACATGTAGAAAACTACCCAGGTCATAATTTTGAGTACATGGGAATTGATTGTATTCCTAATTCCATTAGAGGTGGGCCAACTTCTCTCTTATTAGAGATTCGTGAGCTGGAATGGCAACTAAAGGTTAATGCTTTTAATTTCCCAGGACTAAACGAGAGCTGTAACATAGCCCCAGTACTTAAGTATAGAGCATATTTAAGATAATCCTGAGTTATAAACTTATTTTACTCCTTGAATGGCTCTTACTTAAACTTGGAAGCATACACCTAGACTACATTCTTTCAAGCTATATTAGGTTGGGTAGTTTGAATTTACTACTGACTTTAGTGGTGACATTTGTAACACAAAGATTTAAACTACAGTACTATACATAAAAAAACTTTGTATTATAGAAGGAAGCTCTTTTACTTTATATACTTTTATGTTAATAACAGAAATAAGATTAAAATAATAATAGATTTTTTAAGGGTCTTATATGCCTCTTAGTACTTCATTTTAATCATGTTAGATCACTTGTTTAGTATTTTACTAAGTATTTCACATGTCACTGCTGGTTGTTGTTAAAGGGGAATGTGATATGGTATGTCTTTTAACAGACACTTTCTTTTTAAATGCTTGATTATTTATGAACAGGAAGTGATGTATATAAATTGATTTGTCTAATTGATATGTAACTGGTTTTAGAATTTAAATAGGACCAAAGAGCTTGCAGCTGCTTTTGGCTCCTATACCTCTGAAGAAGCTACTCGATAGTAGTGGCGAAAACGCTTTTTTTATTGTACCCAATAAACCTGCGTTAAGGTCTACGTGGCTTGTGGATTCTGTGGCACTTCTTCTGTGTGCTTCTCAAGTGTGGAGGTTTGATAGAAAGGACTTGAATTTCTGAAACTCACCTGGCTGAAGTGATGGCTATTAAAAAGGCAGTTTTCCAGGTCAAGAATTTTAAGTCGTAGGTAGATGCAGGCTTGAAGGGTGATGAAGTAAGGGCTTGCAGGACAAAATTTAGATCCCAGGGCATGATAGGTTCTGAGACCAGAGGACGGAGTAATAGAGTGCCCTTCATGAAAGCTTTACAGAGTCTGTGAGCCATTAGACTAGGCTCATTAGCAACATGAAAGTTAGAAATCGCTGCCAATTGAACTTTAATGATAGCTGACGCTGAGCCCGGATGGAAAAGCATAGACAAAAACTCCAAGACTGAAGCAATTGGGGCTGTGTAAGGGTCAATTCCTTGGGTATGAGCCCAAATAGAAAACGTCTTCCATTTGCTAGAATAAATCTTCCTAGTAGAGGGCTTATGAGAGGAAGATAAAATATGAACTACCTCAGGTGAAAACTGATGAAGCCTAACTAACGACGGAAGTGGAGTAGCCAGGCTGTCAACCGGAGGGTCCGCAGGGAGGGGTGGAACTGTCCCATGTGTGTCAGTAAATCTGGTTGTGGGTCCAGAAACCAAGGTGTGTCCACAATGTAGGGGTGGAGAAAGGGGAACCAGACTTGACAAGGCCAGTGTGGAGCAATCAGAATCATTCTGCTTCCCAATGATTGCGCTTTCTGAAACATTTTTGATAGCAAGGGAAATGGAGGGAAAGCATAAAGCAGACTGGAGGGCCAATCGTGAACTAGAGCATCCCTGGGTGACTCCCCCTGTTGGGGGATCAGCGTGAAGTAGCTGCTACATTTGGCATTGAGGAGGCTGGCAAAAAGGTCGCAGCAAGGCTGACCCCATCTGCTGAAGATTTGTTCTGCAACTAGACGATTCAGGGACCACTCGTAAGGCATCAGAATAGCTCTGCTTAGCCTGTCCACTATCACGTTGGACTTCCCCAGAATGTGCGTTGCCACCAGAAACCATTGGGAAGATACTGCCCACTGCCACACTTGCATGGCCTCTCTGCACAGGGGGTATGATCTGGTTCCCCACTGCTTGTTCAGATACCACACCACTGACATGTTGTCCGAGTGTATTGCAATAGTCCCTAGAGGTAGAAAGCTCTGAAGTGCCTGCAACGCAAGTGGCACTGCCCTCATCTCTAGAACATTGATATACAGATGTATCTCATGATCTTGCCATGTGCCTTGGACTGCCCTACCGAGATAATGCTCCCCCACCCCATCTGAGAGGCGTCTGTGGTCACTGTGGCAACCAGGGTTGGTGGAGCGAATGGTTTTCCCCTGTCCAGATTGTTGGTGCAAAGCCACCAACTGAGATCCTGTTTGCATATGTCCATGAGCAAAATAGGGTGGGAAAGTGGAAGTTTTTGGAGAGACCATTGAGCAAAGAGGAGCCATTGAAGGAGCCTCATGTGCAATCTCGCTAGAGGGACCAACATAATTGTTGCTGCCATAGTTCCCAGGAGTTGAAGAACCAATCTTGCCTTCTCTTTCCACAGGGGAAGCAGGGCATGCACCTGTTGCTCTAAGACTCTGATTCTTTCCTGCAGTAGAAAGGCTCGCATTTGAACAGTGTCTAACTCTGCACCTATAATAATGACACGCTGTGAGGGCAACAAGGCAGATTTTTCCCAGTTCAGTGTTATGCCCAACTGTTGACAGAGAGTGATGGTAGCGTCCCTGGTTTGGATTAGTAGATGCCTGGTGGGGGCGGTAAGGAGCCACTCATCCAGATATGGAAACACTTGGAATTCTAGATGTCTCAAGTGAGCTGTCACCACTGCCATACACTTGGTGAACACCCTGGGGGCTGTGGTGAGACCAAAGGGCAGGGCTCAAAACTGGAAATGACTGGCTCCCAGTGGAAGCGTAGGTGACTCCTGGATGCCCTGTCCATTTTGACATGGTAGTAAGTTTCCTTGAGGTCGATGGAGCACATCCATACTTCTTCTTCCAACAATGGTAGAATCGATTGTAGTGTGACCATACAGAACTTGGACTTTTGTACATAGTTGTTCAGTTGGCTGAGATCTAATATGGGTCTCAGGTCCCCTGTTCTTTTCAGCACCAAAAAGAATCTTGAGTAAGTCCCTAATCCGATTTGGTCTGATGGGACATGCTGGATGGCTCCCTTTCCTAGCAGCTTTGAAACCTCTGAAGCTGCATGATCCCTTTGACTGGGTGGAGCATCCAGGATTTTCCTGACTGGAGGGGGGGTCTGATGAAAAGGAGATGACATAACCTCCGGAAATTACTCGTAATACCCATCGGTCCTGGATGATGCTTTGCCAGGCTTTTGGGTATAACGATATTCGACCCCCGACTGGCTCCGGAAATGCACAGTCAGACATCCCATCAGGAACGATGGTAGGGAGAGCTGCAAAAGGAATTGCGGTCTCCCGATTTGCAGGAGCCCCCTCTGCCTCTAGGGTGGCATCTCCCTGAATAACATCCCCCTCCTCTGCCTCTGGAGGGGGACTCACCTTGTGCACCAGGAAAAAACCTCTGTGATGTTTTTGAACCACATCTTCCTACCCCGCAGGGCCTTGGGGTAAGGCTTAGAGGGAAGGGAAAAATGAACCCCTACAGCAGACAGGGTCTTTGCCTCTTGCTCGCATCTGGTGAGGGTGTCTTTCTCTTTGGTTCTGAACAAAGAAGAACCATCAAAGGGGGCGTCAGTGAAAGAAGACTTGAAGGCCTCCGCGAAATGACAAAGGTGCAGCCAGGCATGCCTTCTAAGGGTTACTCCTGAGCTTGCTGACCTATTCACTCCCTCGGCTGCATATGAAATGAGCCGCATGGAGGAGTTAATGATGGAATTGAGGGTAGACACCTGGGCATTAACCGTCTGGGCCACCGCCTCAGGCACGTTACCTGCAAGAGTATCACCTAACTCCTTGAGATCTCTCTGGAGCCGAGAAAAATGAGACAGGTAGTTCAGCAACCATAAGGTAAAGGTTGCTGATGAGAGGGTAAGCTTCCCATACCGGTCCATGGTCGTAGCCTCCTTGTTAGGAGGATGGACGGAGGAAGAAGTCTCTGCTACTTCCTTCTGAGTGGCCGCTGCCACCACCATGGCATCCACAGGGACTCCTTTGATCAAAAACTCCTTACCCGGGGGAGCAGAAAGAAATTTATTGGGTCTCCTGGGTACGAGTTCCACAGAATCAGGGTTCTCCCACACCCTCCAACAAATTAAATCCAGGAGTTCGTCGAAGGGTGGGGACACCCAGGAGGTAGTGGGCTGAGCACCAAAGGCCTTTAGGAAGACTGACTCCTCTTTGGAGGGGGCTTTGGATGGCCAATCACCTCTTTGTTTCAATATCTCCAGAATGTCAGAGAAAGAAACATCATCAGAGGATGACTTGGGGGACCCCTCCGATTCCTCGAGGTCAGTATCTGAGGTGAGCGACTCATCCTGGGAGTCTATGTGCTTCCTCTTGCACGTTTTCTTTCTAGGGGGCTCCTCAGGCAAGAACTCTGAAGGGCCCTCAGAAACTTGGGGATGACTCGTGGGGGTATCCCTAGGCCTTGGGGCTCCACTGTCTACAGATAGGTGGTGATCAGATGCTCTCACCGGAGTGGTAGGGGACAGAATGACCAACCTGAATGATGTAGCTGATGATCTGGCCAGTGCAGTCCGCATGGCCTCAAAGGCAGGCCCCCCTGAGTCTGAGGACTGGCCAGCCTCCGAGACCATGACAGAAGTCGGGGTTCCTCGAGCTGAGGCACTGGGCGGGAGACTAGGAACCGAAATGTGTCCCAAAGTGTCCCCCCTCAGGCCCGACTGAAGAATCCCGAGTCCCGATCCCCGTGGACGGTGCCGACAGGGTCAAAGCCGATGTTGGTACTGATAGGCCCGGAGGGGCCATCGGAACCGGCCTAGGAACATCACATGGAGAGGAACATTCTGGCTCCGAAGACAGAGATGCGCTTGGAGGAGGAATGATCGAAGAAGGTATCGGGACGGGCTCCGGAGCCGACTGGGACGGAGCCGAAAACAATTTTGCCAAAACCGGTGACTGGAGGAGCCTCTGCACCACCCTATCAACATCCACATCTGAAAGAGTCCTGGAGGATTTGGAGGACAGGGAGGGAGATTAAGATCTCCTCTCAGGTGACACTGGTCTAATACTGGGCAATCGGCTCCAAGGAGGTTCCAGTATAATTGGAGCCGACGCCGGTTCCATCAACACCAACACTTCATGTGGCCCCAAGGACAGTGGAGCCGAGGAGGTAAAAGCAAGTTTTGTGACTTTCTCCGGTGGCTCCAAGGAAACTGAAGGAGCTGGAGATCTCTTTTTTGACTTTGAGGATTTCGATTTAGAACTGGAAGCAGAATCCATGGCCTCTTCGAACTAGGGTTTCAAGAGTCCCTTTAGAATTTACTTATTCTTTCTTTCTTGAAGCACCCTGGGACTAAAAGCATGGCAGAAGCTGCAGGACTCCTGCAGATGGATTGCTCCCAGGCAATAAACGCAAACAGAATATCCATCGGTGATGGACATCTTGTAACCACACTTAGAGTACTTTTTAAAACCCGAAGGTTTGTGCTCCTTGGAATCTTTGGACATATTTTAAATAAGTAATCACAAATACCACAACAATGAATAAGTCACTGTCTGACAGGAAAAAATGACACAGACACGCAAAACACCACTAAGCGCGGGAACAAGTTTTTACACAACACACACACACAATCCTCAGAAGGGACACACTGAGACGACTAGGGCTAAAAACCTCTAACTAAAACTTTTCTTTTAACCACGTACACAGAAGGGAAACAGACACTAAAACCTCTAACTCAAATGGTTTTAGAAGAGAAACAAAACAGGACAAGAGGGGAGGACTAGGTCCTTTAAATAAAACGGGCCTAGCCCAATAGAACAGTTAGTGGGATACCACAAACCACAATCACACTACAGAAATACCAACACAACACCAATTAGAAATAGCTATTAAAATAGCTTTTTGTTTGTAACAAGTTTTCTCAGAATAACAAGAAAAAAGGGTACTTAGCCACAGCCAAGAGCGAGACCACATCCGAGCTACATGAGTGGCAAATGAGATCTGGGGATATGGAGCAGTGCAGCATGGGATACCTGCTTAGCCCAGCCAATAGAAGACTTCGAGCTAGAAAAGTTTGGCCGAGTCAGAGCCGATATTCGGCTCTGAACCCACGGGTAAGAATGTAGGAGAGATTGGACTACATAACTTTATCAGTTACAGTTTTAAATGAAAATGGATTACCTAGAGATGAATTAAAAATGTTTATTGAAGACTAACCTGAGAATAGCAATGAGGTCTCTTAGAGTCAAATAATGATCGAAACTGAATTAGCACTAAATGCTGATATGCAGGAAGCAATTAAATAAGATAAAGCAAGTGCTAGACTGGAAGATCTGATCTGACAGTCCAAGAAGGATACAACATCTGCGAGTAGAAAGATAAGTGCAAACAAATGTTAGCTCCAACACTTCAGTGGTAAAACAAATTGCAATATCATGAGTGCCCCCTATATAGATGATTGAGGTAACATTTTTCAAGCTTCAGTAGCCCAAAGAAAAAAAAAAACAGCAAGGGACATAACTTCACTCTTTGTTTTCCATAAGATATCATTGCCAGTGTGATTTCTAATGTGCAAGATTTCTCCTATCATCAAACGTAAAGTGCAAAAATGTGGTATTAAGAACATTATTAGTGAAGAACATAGAAGGGATATAATTACCTCCATAAATACTGATAGCGTATTAGTGATAATGTATTAATAATGGAAAATGGTGGGGAGAGGAAGAATCCCAATACGATTTGATGGTGGAAAAGAAGGAATGCATGAGGACTTGGAAGCAGATGTCAGTGAAAGAAATGATGCAAAGCATGATTCTGTAGAAAATACCATTTAAAAGAGAAATATAAATCAAGGAATAAAGCATACTAATAAAGACGGGAAGGGTACTTCATTGTTGTGTACTTTAAATCTTAATAGTAGACCCTTCAATAGAACCAAGGGCTGCTTTAGGTGTGGAAGGTGTAATTATTGCAATGTTATAACGTACAGGTAATTCTGTTACTAGCTAGCAAAAATATGAAATCACCAGTAAGGATCAATTCGGTGAAACAAAATCTATTATTTACATGGTTTTATGTTTGTTGCCCAGCTTTCTATGTTGGGAAAACTGATAGAAAGTTTAGGAAAAGGTTTACCAACACTGTTATGCCATAAAGAATGGGAAAACAGAAAACGATTACACACAACATGTAGAAACTACCCAGGTCATAATTTTGGTACATAGGAATTGATTGTATTCCTAATTCCATTAGAGGTGGGGCCAATTAGACTTACGCTTCTTATTAGAGATTCATAGTAAAAGAGCTGGAATGGCAACTAAAGGTTAATGCTTTTAATTTCCCAGGACTAAACGAGAGCTGTAACATAGCCTCAGTACTTAAGTATAGAGCATATTTAAGACAATCCTGAGTTATAAACTTCATTTTACTCCTTGAATGGCTCTTACTTAAAACTTCACTTGGAAGCATACATTTAGACTACATTCTTTCGAAAGCTATATTAGGTTGGGTAGTTTGAATTTACTACTTGACTTTAGTGTGTAGACATTTGTAACACAAAGATTTAAACTTACAGTACTATACATAAAAACCTTTGTATTATAGAAGGAAGCTCTTTACTTTATATACTTTTATGTTAATAACAGAAATAAGATTAAAATAATAATAGATTTTTTATAGGGTCTTATATGCCTCTTAGTACTCATTTTAATCATGTTAGATCACTTGTTTAGTATTTTACTAAGTATTTCACATGTCACTGCTGGTTGTTGTTAAAGGGGCAATGTGATATGGTATGTCTTTAACAGACACTTTCTTTTAAATGCTTGATTATTTATGAACAGGAAGTGATGTATATAAATTGATTTGTCTAATTGATATGTAGCTGGTTTTAGAATTTAAATAGGACCAAAGAGCTTGCAGCTGCTTTTGGCCCTATACTGAAGAAGCTACTGACAAGTGGCGAAACGCTTTTTATTGTACCCAATAAACCTGGTTAAGGTTCACGTGGCTTGTGGATTCTGTGGCACTTCTTCTGTGTGCTTCTCAAGTATGGAGGTTTGCTAGAAAGGGCTTGAATTTCTGAAACTCGCCTGGCTGAAATGATGGCGATTAAAAAGGCAGTTTTCCAGGTCAAGAATTTTAAGTCGCAGGTAGCTGCAGGCTCGAAGGGTGGTGAAGTAAGGGCTTGCAGGACAAAATTTAGATCCCAGGGCATGATAGGTTCTGAGACCGGAGGACGGAGTAATAGAGTGCCCTTCAGGAAAGCTTTACAGAGTCTGTGAGCCATCAGACTAGGCTCATTAGCAACATGAAAGTTAGAAATCGCTGCCAATTGAACTTTAATGATAGCTGACGCTGAGCCCTGATGGAAAAGCATAGACAAAAACTCCAAGACTGAAGCAATTGGGGCTGTGTAAGGGTCAATTCCTTGGGTATGAGCCCAAATAGAAAACCTCTTCCATTTGTTAGAATAAATCTTCCTAGTAGAGGGCTTATGAGAGGAAGATAAAATATGAACTACTTCAGGTGAAAAGTGATGAAGCCTAACTAACGACGGAAGTGGAGTAGCCAGGCTGTCAACCGGAGGGTCCACAGAGAGGGGTGGAACTATCCCGACATGTGTGTCAGTAAATCTGGTTGTGGGTCCAGAATCCAAGGTGTGTCCACAATGTAGGGATGGAGAAAGGGGAACCAGACTTGACAAGGCCAGTGTGGAGCAATCAGAATCATTCTGCTTCCCAAGGATTGCGCTTTCTGAAACACTTTTGATAGCAAGGGAAATGGAGGGAAAGCATAAAGCAGACCGGAGGGCCAATCGTGAACTAGAGCATCCCTGGGTGACTCCCCCTGTTGGGGGATCAGCGTGAAGTAGCTGTTACATTTGGCATTGAGGAGGCTGGCAAAAAGGTCGCAGCAAGGCTGACCCCATCTGCTGAAGATTCGTTCTGCAACTAGACGATTCAGGGACCACTTGTAAGGCATCAGAATAGCTCTGCTTTGCCTGTCCGCTATCACGTTTGACTTCCCCAGAATGTGCATTGCCACCAGAAACCGTTGGGAAGATACTGCCCACTGCCACACTCGCATGGCCTCTCTGCACAGGGGGTATGATCTGGTTCCCCACTGCTTGTTCAGATATCACACCACTGACATGTTGTCCGAGTGTATTGCAATAGTCCCTAGAGGTAGAAAGCTCTGAAGTGCCTGCAACGCAAGTAGCACTGCCCTCATCTCTAGAACATTGATATGCAGTTGTATCTCATGATCTTGCTATGTGCCTTGGACTGTACTGCCGAGATAATGCCCCCCCACCCCATCTGGGAGGCGTCTGTGGTCACAGTGGCAACCGGGGTTGGTGGAACGAATGGTTTTCCCCTATCCAGATTGTTGGTGCAAAGCCACCAACTGAGATCCTGTTTGCATCTGTCCGTGAGCAAAATAGGGTGGGAAAGTGGAAGTTTTTGGAGAGACCATTGAGCAAAGAGGAGCCATTGAAGGAGCCTCATGTGCAATCTTGCTAGAGGGACCAACATAATTGTTACTGCCATAGTCCCCAGGAGTTGAAGAACCAATCTTGCCTTCTCTTTCCTCAGGGGAAGCAGGGTGTGCACCTGTTGCTGTAAAACTCTGATTCTTTCCTGCGGTAGAAAGGCTCGCATTTGATCAGTGTCTAACTCTGCACCTATAAAAATGACACGCTGTGAGGGCAACAGGGCAGATTTTTCCCAGTTCAATGTTATGCCCAACTGTTGACAGAGAGTGATGGTAGCGTCCCTGGTTTGGATTAGTAGATGCCTGGTGGGGGCGGTAAGGAGCCAGTCATCCAGATATGGAAACACTTGGAATCCTGGACGTCTCAAGTGAGCTGTCACCACTGCCATGCACTTGGTGAACAGCCTGGGGGCTCGAAACTGGAAATGACTGGCTCCCAGCCGGAAGCGTAGGTGACTCCTGGATGTCCTGTCCATTTTGACATGGTAGTAAGCTTCCTTGACGTCGATGGAGCACATCCATACTTCTTCCAACAATGGGAGAATCAATTGTAGTGTGACCATACAGAACTTGAACTTTTGTACATAGTTGTTCAGTTGGCTGAGATCTAATATGGGTCTCAGGTCCCCTGTTCTTTTCGGCACCAAAAAGAATCTTGAGTAACTCCCTAATCCAATCTGGTCTGAGGGGACATAATGGATGGCTCCCTTTCCTAGAAGCTTTGAAACTTCTGAAGCTGCATGATCCCTTTGACTGGGTGGAACATCCGGGATTTTCCTGACTGGAGGGGGGGTCTGATGAAAAGGGGATGACATAACCTCCGGAAATTATTCGTAATACCCATCGGTCCTGGGTGATGCTTTGCCAGGTTTCTGGGTATAACGATATTCAACCCCCGACTGGCTCCGGAAATGCACAGTCGGGCATCCCATCAGGAACGATGGTAGGGAGAGCTGCAAAAGGAATCGTGGTCTCTCAAAATTGCGGGGGCCCCCTCTGCCTCTAGGGTGGCATCTCCCTGAATAACCTTCCCCTCCTCTGCCTCTGGAGGGGGACTCACCTTGTGCACCAGGAAAAAAAACTCTGTGATTTTTTTGAACTACATCTTCCCACCCCGCTGGGCCTTGGGGTAAGGCCTAGAGGAAAGGGAAAAATGGACCGCTACAGCAAACAGGGTCTTTGCCTCTTGTTCGCATCTGGTGAGGGTGTCTTTCACTTTGGTTCCGAACAAAGAAGAACCATCAAAGGGGGTATCAGTGAAAGAAGACTTAAAGGCCTCCGCAAAACGACAAAGATGCAGCCAGGCTTGCCTTCTAAGGGTTACTCCTGAGCTTGCTGCCCTACTCACTCCCTCGGCTGCATATGAAATGAGCCGCATGGAGGAGTTAACGATGGAATTGAGGGTAGACACCTGGGTATTAACCGTCTGGGCCACAGCCTCAGGCACGTTACCTGCAAGAGTATCACCTAACTCCTTGAGATCTCTCTGGAGCCGAGAAAAATGAGACAGGTAGTTCAGCGACCATAAGGTAAAGGTTGCTGACGAGAGGGTACGCTTCCCGTACCAGTCCATGGTCCTAGACTCCTTGTTAGGAGGATGGACGGAGGAAGAAGTCTCTGCTAATTCCTTCTGAATGGCCGCCGCCGCCACCACCATGGCATCCACAGGGACTCCTTTGGACAAAAACTCCTTACCCGGGGGAGCAGAAAGAAATTTATTGGGTCTCCTGGGTACGGGTTCCACAGAATCAAGGTTCTCCCACAGCCTCCAACAAATTAAATCCAGGAGCTCGTCGAAGGGTGGGGACACCCAGGAGGCAGAGGGCTGAGCACCAAAGGCCTTTAGGAAGACCGACTCCTCCTTGGAGGGGCCTTTGGATGGCCGGTCACCTCTTTGTTTCAATATCTCCAGAATGTCGGAGAAAGAAACATCATCAGAGGATGACTTGGGGGACCCCTCCGATTCCTCGAGGTCAGTATCTGAGGTGAGAGACTCATCCTGGGAGTCAATGTGCTTCCTCTTGCACGTTTTCTTTCTAGGGGGCTCCTCAGGCAAGAACTCTGAAGGGCCCTCAGAAACTTGGGGACCACTCGTGGGGGTATCCCTAGGCCTTGGGGCTCCACTGTCTACAGATAGGTGGTGATCAGAGGCTCTTACCGGAGTGGTAGGGGACAGAATGACCAACCTGCCTGATGTAGCTGATGATCTGGCCAGCACAGTCCCCATGGCCTCAAAGGCAGGCCCCCCTGAGTCCGAGGACGGGCCAACCTCCGAGACCATGACAGAAGTTGGGGTTCCTCAAGCCGAGGCACTGAGCGGGAGACTAGGAACCAAAATGTGTCCTGAGATGTCCCCCTCGGGTCCGACTGAAGAATCCCAAGTCCCGATCCCCGTGGATGGCGCTGACGGGGTCGGAGCCAATGTTGGTACCGATAAGCCCAGAGGGGCCATCGGAACCGGCCTAGGAACATCACATGGATCGGAACATTCTGGCTCCGAAGACAGAGATGCACTCAGAGGAGGAATGATCGAAGAAGGTATCGGGACGGGCTCCGGAGCCGACTGGGACGGAGCTGAAAACAATTTTGCCAAAACTGGTGACTGGAGGAGCCTCTGCACCACCCTATCGACAACCATATCTGAAAGAGTCCTGGAGGATTTGGAGGACATTGAGGGAGATCTAATACTGGGCGATCGGCTCCGAGGAGGTTCCAGTATAATTGGAGCCGACGCCGGTTCCATCAACACCAACACTTCCTGTGGCTCCGAGGACAGTGGAGCCGAGGAGGTCGAAGCAAGTTTTGTGACTTTCTCCAGTGGCTCCAAGGAAACTGAAGGAGCTGGAGATCTTTTTTTTGACTTTGAGGATTTAGATTTACAACTGGAAGCAGAATCCATGGCCTCTTAGAACTAGGGTTTCAAGAGTCCCTTTAGAATTAGCTTATTCTTTCTTTCTTGAAGCACCCTGGGACTAAAAGCATGGCAGAAGCTGCAAGACTCCTGCAGATGGATTGCTCCCAGGCAATAAATGCAAACAGAATGTGCATCAGTGATGGACATCTTGTAACCACACTTAGAGCACTTTTTAAAACCCGAAGGTTTCTGCTCCTTGGAATCTTTGGGCATATTTTAAACAGGTAATCACAAATACCACAACAATGAATAAGTCACTGTCTGACAGGAAAAAACGACACAGACATGCAAAACACCACTAAGCGTGGGAACAAGTTTTTACACAACACACACACAATCCTCAGAAGGGACACACACTGAGACGACTAGGGCTAAAAACCTCTAACTAAAACTTTTTTTTTTAACCATGTACACAGAAGGGAAACAGACACTAAAACCTCTAACTCAAATGGTATTAGAAGAGAAACAACACAGGACAAGAGGGGAGGACTTGGTCTTCTAACTAAAACGGGCCTGGCTCCGAACCCACGGGTAAGAATGTAGGCGAGACTGGACTACATAACATTATCATTTACAGTTTTAAATGAAAATGGATTACCTAGAGATGAATTAAAAATGTTTAATGAAGACTAACCTGAGAATAGCAATGAGGTCTCTTAGAGTCAAATAATGGTCGAAACTGAATTAGCACTAAATGCTAATATGTAGGAAGCAATTAAATAAGATAAAGCAAGTGCTAGACTGGAAGATCAGATCTGACAGTCCAAGAAAGCTACAGCATCTGCGAGTAGAAAGATAAGTGCAAACAAACCAGTTAGCTCCAACACTTCAGTGGTAAAACAAATTGCAATATCCTGAGTGCCCCCTATACAGATGATCGAGGTAACATTTTTCAAGCTTCAGTAGCCCAAAGAAAAAAAAAACAGCAAGAAACATAACTTCACTCTTTGTTTTCCATAAGATATCATTGCCAGTGTGATTTCTAAGTGTGCAAGATTTCTCCTTTCATCAAACTTAAAGTGCAAAAATGTGGTATTAAGAACATTATTAGTGAAGAACATAGAAGGGATATAATTGCCTCTGTAAATACTGATAGCGTATTAGTGATAGTTTATTAATAATGGAAAATGATGGGGAGAGGAAAAATCCCAATATGATTTGATGGTGGAAAAGAAGGGATGCATGAGGACTTGGAAGCAGATGTCAGTGAAAGAAATGATGCAAAGCATGATTCTGTAGAAAATACCATTTAAAAGAGAAATATAACTCAAGGAATAAAGCATACTAATAAAGACGGGAAGGGTACTTCATTGTTGTGTACTTTAAATCTTAATAGTAGTACCAACAAACATAGACACATTTCCATAATATAATTTTGCTATTTAATTGATCCTGATATTATCTGTTGGTTGGATGTTAGAAAGCTAACTGACATTAAAAAGATGCAAGCAATGTGGGGAAAACAGAAACTTCTCTTGAGTTTTGGAAAATACTTATGTTCTGGTTGAGTTATATCATTAAATAATGCTATCCAGATATTGGATGCAATTATGAGTACACAAAGTTAATTGTTAGTTTGTGATTTGAGAACTGTGGTTAGGCTAAGACACTATGTGCTTCTATCAGTATAATATGCAGAAGAATAGTTGTTATGTTGAGAAATGTATGTAAATTTGAAATCAGCAGTAATAGGAGACTGGATTTGTTATTTAATAGTAGTGAGAAGAAAGTTTCAATTTGAAATTAAATTACATAATGATATTGTAAAGTATGGGACTGGCATAGAGAAGAGGTTCCTTAGCTATAGAAGTAGATTGTTTACAGGAATAAAACTCTGATACTCTTAACTGTTTAAAATTCTGTGCATCACCCACCTACTGGAAAGATTTAAAGTTAACACTACACCATGTATGATAACCACCTTTAATATATGTGTTTTCCTTTTTCAGATGAAATCTTTAACTATTTCTTTCTTACCTACTTGCTTCCAACATTTGCTGTGTGTATGTGAGAAAAACATGTACCTGTGTCTACATATCATTAAACAAATCTCTGTTTTGTGATAACCCACTGTAATAATTTTGCTGTATTTACACTGGTTTTTGTACATTTGGAGCTTTTCTCCCAGGGCCTCCACTGAAAATGGACCTGTATCCAGTCGGACTTTTCCGGTTAACAAATGTAAAATAAATAAATAAGTAAGTAAATAAATACGTTCTGCATTATATGTAATTGGCACAAGCAAAGATTTTTAATGCCCTTATTACTGACCATATGTCTGCTTGATAGAGTAATGAGAAAATTACATTATACAAAAGGTTAAAGGAATAAAATAATGAATGGTTGGATACTAGATACTAAGATATGGAAATGCATTGCAGAGACAACCTATGCTATGAATAACTTTTTATTTATTTAATTTTATTTATTTATATTTGTTGACCGGGAGTGTCCAACTGGATGTAGGTCCATTTTCAGCGGAGGCCCCGGGAGAAAAGCTCCACAGTAAAAATAAACAGACAGTAGTTACATTGGATTACATAGCGATTAACAATTTACATAGCAATTAATTACAACATATTTACAGATGAAGAACATAGTACATCAGTAGACAACTAGAATCTTTACCTGTGAAGTACATAACAGACATTAACAAATGTTAAAATAAGAAGTTCCTGCTGTATAATAAGTACTAGGCTTATGAGCATCTGAGCTTACTATAATCAAGGTAGTTAATTTAGTGGAAATAAAGGTATTGGTTGGATGGGGTGGATGATATTAGAGTGGGAGTTGCAAGGGCATAGCCAGCATGTTTTTAAGTGCGCTTTTAGTAAAGTTTTGAAGTGGGTGCATGATGGTATAGAGGTAATTGTGGGTGGGCGGGAGTTCCATAATTTGGCTATGGTGCAAGAGAATAGTGCTTCACCAGCAGAGTTATTGGCTTTAGTGATCTGCAAGTGATTTTTGTTGCTGGATCTTAGTGGTCTGGTGGTGCAATAGGGTTGGAGTAGATTCTGGAGGGATGGGACATTTAGTGGATGGTTTACTAGTTTGTGGGCGAGTGAGAGTTGATACCATTGAAGGAGGTGAGGGAGTTCAAGCCAGCCCAGTTCAGCAAGTGAGAGACAGTGGTGACTATGGTAGGATGCCCCTGTGACGAATTTGGCGATTTTGTTGTAGCAGGTCTCTAGCTTATTTAGATCGCATTGCCTTAGGTTGGTATATATTGGAGAGGCATAAAGTAGGGTGGAGATAAGGTGGGAATTTGCTATTGAAATCTTTGCTGCTTTGGTGAGAAGTTGCTTATTTCTGTATAACGCTCCTAATTTTTTTGTGGACTTTTTTTATGGTCATGGATATGTGAATGTCAAATTTTAGTTTATTGTCTATTTCCACTCCTAGTAATTTGGTGTGTTCAGTTGTGTATATAGTGGTGTTGTCTTTTGCTGTGATGTTAAAGTGAGAGTTGTTTTGAGTATGTTTGGTGGGTTGGAAGATGAGTAGTTTAGTTTTGTTTGGGTTGAGTATTAATTGGGCATCGGATAACCAAGTTTCAACAGAGGAAAAGGCTTCCTGTATGACTTTTTGCAGTTTGGGTAGGGACTGGGCTGAGCAGATTATGGTTGAGTCATTTGCGTATTGTATGAGTATGCCATGTTTGGTGGCAGAGGCTAGATTATTGGTGAAAACAGAGAAGAGTAGGGGTCCAAGGATGGATCCTTGGGGAACCCCTATGGAGACAGGTAGTTGGGGAGATATGTCATTCTGCCATACAATGGATTGTTGGCGGTCAGACAGGTAACTCTGAAACCAGTTGGTGAATGATTGTGAGAAGGACAGGTTATTGAGGACAGAAATAAGTTGTTTGTGTGGGACCATGTCAAATGCTTTAGATAGGTCTAGGAAAGTAGCAGAGGAGAGATTGTTTTTATGCTGAAGGATAGTGTTAGTAAAGGAGAGTAAGGCAGTGGTGGTGCTATGGTTTGGTCGAAAACCATGCTGAGTATTGGAAAGGAGGTTGTTAGTAAGGAGGTAGTCTGAGACCTGAGAGTGTATGCATCGCTCTAGTATTTTGGAGAGTGGAGAGAGAATAGCTATGGGGCGGTAATTGGTTAGTTCTGTGGAGGGTCCACCTTTGTAGAGGGGAATTATATGTGATACTTTCCACAGTGTGGGAACACAACTTTCTGACAGAGATCGGTTAATCAAGATGGATACTGGGTAGGCCAGAGCATCAGCTGCGATTTGTAGGTATTCACTTGGGAGGTTGTCTGCTGCTAATTTGGTGGGCTTAAGTTTAATTAAGAGTTTTTTTATGTTGGAGGTAGGTACAGGAGAAAAAGAGAAGGCAGTGGGGAGATTACTAGTTGAAGGTGTGGGTTGGAGGAGGGGGTTGTGTTGTTTAGCTAGTGATAGTATGGTTTGTGTGAAGTGTGTGTTGAATGAGGTAGCAATATTTACTGAGGAGTGAGGGATGTTAGGAGGAGGGGTACTGACTTTACCTGGGTGGAGGATGGAGTTTATGGAGGACCAGAATTGTTTGGGGCTGTGTTGGGAGGAGTCTAGGGCAGACTGGTACTATTGAAATTTGTCCTGTTTTATTAGATTTTTGACTCTATTGTGTAGTTCTAGGAATTTCTGTCTAGTTGAGGGGGTTTTGGTTTTGCGCCAGTCCTCCCAGGCTTTATCCCTGTTTTTCATTTCTGACTTAGCGGTTTTCTGTAGCCACGGGGAGGATTACTTTTAATAATTCGTGGACTCTTTGGGGTCTACTTATAGACCTAATAAACCTTTTTACAGTTTGAAAAAAATGTTTAGAATAGAAAAAAGGTGACCATAAGAAACTTGGGAAACTTATGAGAATATTTGGCATGCCATTGACTCGGAAACATTTTTAGAGAAAGAAAGGAAATAGGCTATGTTGATTTGGAAGGTGAGATTGGTATCAGAAAAACAAAATATGTGATGCAAGGTAAGACACAATTGCTGTCAATAAATGTATTAAATGATCAAGTTATTGTTGTAGAACAAATTTGCAAAGGAGTTATTAGGTCTATTTTTTTAAAAAAAGGTCTTGCTACAATTAACAATAGTTGTCAAGTCAATAAAACACAAAAAAAGCCAATACATGATATCGAGGAAAGGAAGAGTAGAGCTTAACATCCTTAATAAACCATTAATAAACCAGTGCATTCTTTTTTTTCTCATATTTTATTTGAAACAAGACATATGACATACCACAGTACAAACTGCTGATAAGCAAACATCAACATAGGAAACAATGAATATAGATGAAATTATTCTCCCAAAAAAAAAAAAAAAGTTAACAGCAAATTGAAAATACAATGTCCATATACATTGTCCTCAAAGCGCTGTGATCTGAACAGAACTTAACAGTATAATGAGTAGACTATTCTCTCATATACGGTGTCAGCATGGATCACTGAACAGAACTTAACAGTATAATGAGTAGACTATTCTCTCATATACGGTGTCAGCATGGATCACTACACAGAACTTGGCAGTATAATGAGTAGACAATTCTCTTATGTACGATGTGTCAGCATGGATCTCTAAGTATGCAATATTAAAAGATAAGTAATGAAGTAGCGGGAAAAAAAACACCTCATCAATTCACGCTACCCCTCCTCCACAACTTCACTCAACCCATATTAACTTCTAACTTTGCTCCAGGAGTGCTTAATCCATAATCCCCTCTTTCAAGTGTCTTGAGCACTTAATAATAATAATAGATCCTGATATAGTTTTTACTAATATTACCTGATTTCCATAAAGGATACCACTTCCAGGCCCATGCCAGAAACATCATATCCCAGCCTCTAAGCAGTAAAATAATTGCTGCCTCTAAATGATTCCATATCCATTTCTTGTAATGATGTTTCCTAGAGTTACCATATAAAGTATGAACACTTATGGGAACTAAGATGGAGCACTGTGATAACCCACACAATTAAAGCTATAGAAAAAGTGTGTCTCTACAAAAACAAGCTGTGATTTAAAAGAATTACTCAAGGACTGTGACGGAAAGGCTTCCTTTGTAATATCCATTTTCAGATAAGATCTTCTGGTCTACAGGGTCAGATGATAATAAAGACGTTAAGTTGGACTAACTTGGAATAGCTTAACTATGTCTGAAGCAATAAGTCTTAATATCCCTTTAACTGTATCTCACAAGGCAGATATGTCCCTAGCCTTAAGCAGCATTCTACCATCACCCAGAACGATGCCTCAGTACAAACAGAAAGTGATTGACTTTAACAATTGGGTTAGTTTCTGGTCTCATTCCAAGAGGTTTCAGTACCTGACAGCCTGTTTGGATATAATCGACAGACCACGATACTTTGCTAGAGATTGTCGGCATCTGTCTCACTTGGGCTTCGGCTTCTGGCAAAGGCCCTTGCCTCCTGCATAGTGCCTTATTTAGGAAATGTCCTGAGGTTAATAAAACCAACATAAAAATTTCAACAAAATGCAGATTAAAGGTCATGCTGCTAAATGCTAGGAGTCTAAACATGAAACTGCACTCATTGTAAGCATTCTTAACCCTGGAAGATGCTGACATTTGTGCAGTCACAGAAACCTGGTTCAAAGCTACGGAGAGCACCCCAGTCTTACCTGGTTAGTCATCCTATCATGCATTCAGACCCCAAATTTTGGGCACAAAGCCAAAGGAGGTGGAGTTTCAATGTATATTAAAGACACACACACACACACACACACACACACACACACACACACACACACACACACACCTCCAGGCTGGTCAAACAGTATGACGCACAAGAGACACCCCAGGTGCAGTTAACCATTGACAAAATGCCTATTCACATCATAGTTAGCTACAGGCCCTCAAATTTGACTCAGAATGCCCACTCCACCTATCTGAACCTCTTTGAATCTATCAAGATTCAACCCTTTACCTTGATCCTGGGTGACTTTAACTACCCAACCATAGACTGGAAAAACTACTCATGCCAAAATGCAAATGCCCAGAGATTCCTTGATTTTATCAAAGTAAATGCCTTGGAGTAGCTAGTCTATATCTCCACAAGAGGTGATAATATCTTGGACTTGGTATTAACCAATATGAGTAACCACTGCTACACCCCTACAGTATCATCCTCCTTGATAAGATCCGACCATAAAGCCGTCACTTTTAAGATCAGAATCTCCTGTGACCCCCCCCCCAGCTAGGGTCAAAGAAAAAAACTTCTCCAAAGCTGATTACAACCTCCTGAGGGATGGTATAAACAGCTTTACAGCTCCATCCCTCTCTGTTGGAACTGGCACCAATGTCCAAATCTACACCAAAGCACTATACAAGCACTTATATAGATGCATGGAATCAGGAATACCTGACAAGACAAAATAATCCTCCGCAAGGAAGAGTAAACTTGTCTGGTGGACATCTACATTAAATAAACTATATAACAAAAGGAAATAATTGCTGTCCAGGACCAAGAAGGAGCAGGTGCCCAATTGGAAGAAATCTCACTGTTAGCCTGAACAAGAAATAAGAGCACTAGTGAAATCCTCTAAAGTCAACTTTGAGTCCAAATTGGCCACATCTACTAGAGACAATCATAAGGCCTTCTTCACATATATCCACAATATTAAAGGAAGCAGCCAGATCTGGTCAGAACTGGTGGGTCAAGGACATCACGTACACAAATCCTGTAAATATAGCCAACCTACTGGCTGACAGATTCAGTGAAAACTTTATCCCTCTGTCCCCCCATCAGTAAATCTGGACATCCCCAGTACCTGCCCCCTTCCCCTTATCTCTAGGGAACAGGTCATCACTGCCCTCTCAAAGGCAAAAAATACGGCCTCCATGGGACCCGATAACATCCCAGACATGAACTCAGGCATGAACTTGCAGGCCATTAGGCACCCTATTCAACCAAAGCCTGAGTACCAGCTTTTTCCCAGCTGCGTGGAGGACAGGAAATTATAGCCCCATCAGCCTAACTAGCCTGATCTGCAAGGCCATGGAATGGATTATCATGGATCTCATTAACAGGGACATTGGCAAACTCCAAGCACTCACCCCAAGACAGTTTGACTTTGTCAAGGGAGGTCATGTCTGGTAAATCTGGTTGACTTCTTTGAGACAGTCACCAAAGCCATGGACGAGGGGAAGATGGTGCACACCACCTACCTTGACCTGGCTAAAGCCTTTGACACTATTCTCCACTCAGACATAAAGTCTCTCAACTAGGTAATAATCCATATGTTATGAGGTGTGTAGCAAACTGGCTCTCTAATAGCACCCACCTAATCAAAATAGGGGAAGTCTCAAGCAGTAGACCCGTAATGAGCGACATACCCCAGGGATTGGACTTGGGGCCTCTACTATTCTGGATATACTTATCTGAGGTGCCTTCCAAAATCAGTAGGCTATGGCTGACCAAGTCTGCAGACGACTACAAGCTGGGCATGGTCATCATTTCCCCAAGTGATGTGGACGTCCTCCAAGAGGGGCTCACCCAAACAAATGACTGGTTCCAGAAACATGGCTTCAAGCTGAATGCCAAAAATGCATCATCATCCCCTTTGGGGAGAGTGACATCCCCACATATTATCACATTAATAACGATATCCTAAGCATGCAATCAGTCATGATGGATTTGGGCACCCAGGTTGATAGGAGCCTGACTTTTGACCACCATGTTGCTTCCATTGTACAGATAGCTTTCTATATGGCGGACCCCATAAGTAAGGATATCTCATCCAGGAACAAGGAGGTCATAACATCCCTGTATTCTTCCCTTATAAAACCAAAAATTGAGTACATTGCCCCCTTCGGCATGTACCTCGCAAAACACATGCAGCAGCTGGAGAGATCACAGAGGTTCATCACCAGAAGAATCCAGAACCTTAAACATCTACCCTACATAGATAGAATAAAAACACTGTCTCTCTACTCACTTTCATACAGACTCTTCAGAGGTGACCTCTGTCTGGCATACAAAGCAATCTCATACCCTGCCTTGATGGGACTGCTGCATATCCACAAGGTAAGCTCTACTCAAGTAACCCGCACTTGCGACTTCAACCTGGTCTGTGACATCAATAGGACTTGTTGGCAGGACAGATTTGTGCCCCAGAGACTCACCCATCTGTGGAATAGACTCCCTCTCCATGTCAATCAGAGTACCTCATTATCCATTTTGAAGCACAACCTAGATAACTGGATGGGAAACAGAAAATACACCCCTGAGATTCCACATGTGTCCCTGCTGGGCAGAAGCTCTGGGTGCTGACTTGTCTAAACATGGGCTAAACTCTTGGCAAGGCTCATAAGGGCCTCAGGGCCAATAGCCTAGTAACTTCCTATGATCCTATCATACTATGACCCATTACTGAATACAAAAATAACTACTGGCATGCCTTTGTTGAAACATATTACTCAGGCTGAGAGACCTCACAAATTCCTACCTAAAAGGATCTTTGGCCATCTGGACAGACTGGCAGCCTGTTATCTGTATTAAGTTTATTATTGATCTTCCATTGGAATCTGTTGCTAGCATTTTGAGGCATGAAAGACCTTTCTTTGACCCCTGGTCCTTCTCAGAACAAATGTTTCCTTAAATACTCAGTTAAAGGAAGTAATTGATCAGTAGATAAATAAGACATATTGACTTGATAGATTCATATTTCAATGCATCCCTCACCTCTGGAAGAAACTTCCACTACATATCAAGCAGAGTAGCACACATGCCACCTAAAGGTAAACCTATATAACTGTATAGGCAGCCTCAAATTCTTCACTGGCCTATTTTGTATTTTTTTTTTCCTTTAGACTGGAGGGAATTTGTGAACATGGGTTATTTGGTTACACTTGTAATGCTTGTCTAGCACTTATTTATGAACCTATTGTTATAAATACGTACTAACATAAATATTCAGAACATTACACATTTAGCATTAGTATTGACTCAGTACCTAAAACCAGGCAGAAAAGGGTCAAGGAGGCCAAGTGGGAGCAAAGTGCAACTGGAATCTCATTAACTTTGCTAACAGAGGGGAAAATACAGACTGAGTTATAATTCTCTGGATTACACAAATCCAGAAAATAAAACAATGAGTACACCATTCATAAAGTGGAGAAGTATACTTGAAGCTTCACTACAGCTAAGGTATAAAGGCAATTTAACTCCAGCCTGGGTAGTCAATGTTAGTCAGTATGTCAGATTGACAGAGGAAACCAAAATTCACAGCCACTGTAAAGCCTTATAGCATATATTACAAACAGACACTGTATACTGAGATCTTACTAGATGATCACATCAGAAAAAAGTCTATCTCAACTATCCCGCTACCCTGCAACGCAACCAAACCCTCTTAATCTTCTCCAATTAAAACAGTTTTGAGAACTAACTCCTATTATTTCCATTTCATTACAAATATATTGTAAAGAGATTGCACTCCATCTCACTCTGTCAACAATATCTCCCCGCTTTGGCAAAATGTACACACTATCCTTCCACTCTAATCTCACAACCATATCCCCCCTACATCAACTAGCACCCCAAAAAGGAATATCAGCTTCACATATTTTCCCTTATATTCCCAGCTTTTCAATCCAACAAACCATCTTCTATTTAAACCACACTATTTTAAGCCAAAGCCCATTCAGAACTGCCCCTACAGTAAATGGGAAAACAAAAAATATCTACATAACTTCCCTTATAGAGCAAACTCTGACATTGCCAGTGCATTCAACGACTACTCCATAAGTCTCATCAAACCTCCACTTACCTCCTCCAACCTGAAAACTCAAATTACTGTACCCCCGTTTTCTCTAACAGCCTTTTTTACTTTAAATTTTGTACCTACTACTACCACAATGAAAACATACTGCTCAGAGTCAAGTCCATCACTTTAGCCCCAGGTATCCTTCCTCCTGAACGTTTAAAAAAAATTGCAACAGATGCTTGAGTTTATCCCATCTCTGTTTTGATGAAAAGATCCATCTCTGAATCCTGTGTACATAAAACATGGCAACACTTCTACATTTTTCCACTAGATAAGGGGGCAGATCAGCTGATCTATGAAACTATGAGCAATAGGTATTCTTCCTCCCTTATCAAATGTCCTGGACTTATGCCTTCCCAAACACTACAATATCTCACAGAAAATCATCTCCTGACCCCACCTAACATGGTTTCACCTTTGCCACAGTACCAGTACAGCTCTACTCTCCTTCATTAACACACTCCATCTGCAGAGAAACAATTACCAGATAGTTTCTTGTCTCACCAGATGTCTGCAAAGTTTTTAGCATTTCCTCATTGTCCTAGTACAATTCACCAAACTTGGGCTTTCCACAACTATCTATAATGGTTTGAAAGCAATCTAGGCAATTGATAAAGTGTCAACAGTGTCTTCTTACTTTGGAGTAGCCCCAGGCCTCTATCCTAGGATCATTCCTCTGCAATATTTTTATTAATGACCATACCTCCTCCACCAACAAAGACACAGTAATCTTATAAGCAGATGACTTTACCCTTATCTGAACTGCCAAAAGAAAAGAAGCATTCATCTTCACGGAAGCAAATTTTGAAAACTACAAACTACTCGCAAGCCCCACAACACTTATGCTATTCTCCTCTAAAGAAAACTCTGCCCATATGCAAGACTTTATTATTATCTCAAATAAGAGAACAAACATTGGCATGGATCCACAAATCACTCTCCTACGCATCTGTATCAGCAATTATTTGAAATTTAAACATTTCATTAGCACTACAAATAAAACTCATAAAAAGAGAACTCTTGTACAGAACTAAACTTCCCCACTGAACATACCTGCACATTAACACAATTGCATAGTAGTAACCATCCTCTACAAAATGTTCACTATCCTTCTAATGACCACATTTAACAAAATCACTCAGTGCTACAATAAGATACCATTTGCAGCAAGCCTTCCTAACTCATCACACCACTATCTTGTCACTCAACAACTAAAGTGGTTTGAATTCCCCAACTTCCTCATTTTCTATGAACTAAAAACTGCCCACCAAGTACTATATCAAACTCACACGCGTCACCCTCACTCTTTATCTCACCGACTCCAGTGGTAAGGACCCGTTTGTAAGCTCTGATCCATGATAAAGCCATTGATATTACAACACAACTCATTAGATGAATTGATGTACTCAAACTGTTTCCAAAGTTTGTGACAAAAGTTCTCCTAATTTTAAACTTAGAAACAACCCCAAACTCTTCAAAAAACAGCCAATGTCACATCTTCTATACACCAGAACTTAAATATATACTTCCAACTACTATTTTTAGCTACTAATCAACCCAACTACTGCCTCTGTTCATATTTTAATCTCAATGTCTCCAGGTTCTTTTCCTTCTATAGCCAGCTTTTCTTTTCCTCTGTTCTGCATGTTAAAATCTAGATCATGTTAGTCTGGCTCAAGACACTATATTCTACCTATCTACCTAACTACCTACTTACATACCTTCAACATCTGCTACCACACTGATTTGTTGACCCTTCGTGAACTATATGTGTACACTTCTCCACATCATAAGTTCAAATGTGTACTGCAATTACTGCATTACTGGTATATTATTTGCATTTTACATTTGCTTTGACTGTTTCCCAGTAATTTGACTACCTGTGATTTTGAGTTACAAACTGCCATTCTTCTTTCTGTGAAAAGCACAAGTCCGCTGCATCCTGTGAGACACAACTGGGAATCATATCCATAATATTTATCCACTGTGCTTATGCTTGTGAATCACTAGGTCATATTGTATAGTGATATCATACAAAGTTTGCCCTACATCTACTAGACCAATATAAACAATACTTATCTGATACCTGCTTTAATGTACTAAGAATCTGACAATTGTTTTATTAGATCACTTCATCTTAGAAGTGATTTTCAGAAGTTCAAATATATTTGATTAACAAAAATAGCAAACAAACAAATAAGAAAACAAACACATAAATAAACTGACTAACTAAATAGGTTAATTGTTTCATAGGGCTAACAGCCACAGAGAGACCTTTTTATGCCTAGCCTTGCTTCCCAAATCTATCAGGCAGTTATTAATGGTGTCTGACCATAGGTACAATTCCAGTTCTCCATCCACTGGTCCATGTTATGCTTTAATTGTGTTAGGCAAATGGCCTGCTTGATATAGATGGGACACCTATTACTGATGGGACATCTATTACAGAGAAGGGGTAATCTGTTATTTATGCCCTGTATTCTCCTCATATGGAACCTCTGTTGATGCCCCAGTTGTTATACAATCTTAGTCCAGTATATACCAAAGGGGGTGTTGTACACAGTGATTGGTCTGATGAGGGCTGAGTATAGCAAAACAATAACATCCTTGAACCTAAGATACCCTTGCTTATATGTTGTGCAAAATTAAATGATTTCCTTACCACTGTAAACACATGAGAATCAAAGGCCAACTTTCTATCCACATGCATTCCTAGATCCCTGAGCACTGGATCTACTTTTGGGTTGTATTGTCAATGTTGTTGTTTCCAGGGATAGACATCTTCCCAAATGATATTATTACCCATTTTCTGGCTTTGAGTTTAAGACTGTGGCAGTTGCTTTAGTTATTTGTCTGTGTCAGGTCTTCTATGAGGGTATTTGTGTCATTGGGGAATTATATGACTGCGCCCAGTTTGCAACTGTGTGCAGAGCTGATCAACCAGAAGCCCTTGATATCAGCCTTGACCTCAGAGAAATAGATGCAAAAAAGGAGCATCCCCAGCACTGAGCCTGAAGGACTCTGGTAGTGACAGGGACCTTTGTGGAGGTAGACTTCACTATCCTAACTTCTAGAGTCCTATCTGTAATCCAGCTGGCTATCCAGCAGGTGGTATAGGGATTTATACCTATGTTTGTGAGTTTGTCAACAATGCTTGAGTGGGGTGCAAGCTTTGGCCAGGTTAATGTAGACAGTATGCCCTGTTTTTCCCTCATCCATTGCTTTGGTGACCTTCTTGAAGAAGCCCAAAAATTTATGAAGGCATGACTTTCCCTTGAAGAAAACAAACTGGGATGGAGCCAATGAATGACGGTTTCCTATGTGTTTCTTTATTATTTCCATGCTACTTTTTCCAGGGCATTGCAAATGAGACTAATCAGACTATGAGTCTGTAGTTACCCGGTTCATTAGATGGCCCACCCTTGTGCAAAAGGAATGGCATTTGCAATCTTCTGTTCACTCAGCACAGACCCTTTCTGGAGGCTATGGTTAAAAATTGGTTCTATCGGTCCTGATAGGTCATATTTCATGCCTCTCCAAAGACTGAAAGCACTACTGCATGCAGTCAAAATGTTTTCCGATGATATAAGAATGTCATTTGGTCTTGATAAATGTGCAAAAGCAACCTTTAAAGCAGGAAAACTGCAGCACCAAGAAAACATCAGTTTGGGACAAGAATGTGATATAAAAGAACTTGAGCAAGAGGGAGTTTATAAATATTTGGAATTAATGAAGAATCAGCAATAAAACATGAACCATGCAAGTAAAACTTACTAAGGAATATTTCAGAAGACTTAAATTGATACCCAAAACAGTGCTGAAATCTAGGAACAATGTTCAGGCTATAAACCAATTTGCTCTTCCTGTCCTAACTTAGAGTTTTGGAGTGATTGGCTGGCCCCAAAAGGTGATGGATAGATTAGACAGGAAAACAAGAAGGATGCTTCATGCTTATCAAATGATTTATAAAAATCAGTGCATACCAAGATTATATATTCCCTGTTTCAAAGGAGGTATGGGCCTCCTTGAAATTGATCACATGTATAGATCTGCAATCATGGCACTGTATACATATATGCTGACCTTACAAGAATTAAACATAGTGAGAAGAGAATAAATCTTAGATTAATTCCCTTCTTAGTATAGCAGACGCATATTGATGTCAAGCAGGAATGGAAAACAAACCAGAAGTAGATAAAAATCAGGCAGCAAATGAATGTGCCAAAAACAAAAGAAAGAATATAAGGTGAGGGATCAGATGACAAGACAAAAAATGTGGAAAATGCATAAATATAATTACAAGTATAGAAAACTCCTGGAAGAACCTCATGTTGATCAGGATCAAATGCACAATGGTTAAGGAGAGGAACTCCCTGGTCAGCCTCAGTAAGAAGCTGAGATCCCTCATAAAATCCTCCAAAGCTAGTTACAAAAATAAAATTGCCACTGACTCTAAAGACAACCACAAAGCATTCTATAGCTATGTCAAGAATCTCAATGGCGACACTCAGATTTGCTCTGAGTTACAGCACGATGGCACTAAATATACAGAAACAATTGAAATTGCCAACAACCTGGCAGATAGGTTCAGTGCTAACTTTACCCCCCTCTCACCCCTTAGAGGGCCCATCTCTATACTGGAAAAATGCAAAGTTCCTGTAATCATGGCTGAACAGGTAAAAAGCACACTTTCCAAAGCCAAGAACACAGCATTCATTAGAACCTGGCAATATCCCAGGCTGTGTTCTACATGCAGATATACCCCAGGGATTACTTCAGTGTCACTGCTTGACAGAGGCACAGCAAAATGATAGGCATAGTTTTTATTCAAACTAAAGGGGTGGCGAAAGCCACATAACTATGGGCTAGGCTTATAAATGCCCTTGGGCAGATAGCCTAGTATGAACCTATGAACCTATGAACCTATGAACTACAGAATGAACTGGTACCCCACCTAAGTACCATGTTCAATCATAGCCTCATCTCAGGCTTTGTGCCCACTGAATGGCACACCATGATGGTTATCCCACTCCACAAAGGGGGAGCCATGATGGACCCCAGGAACTACCGCTCCATTAGCCTGATGAGCCTGGTCTGCAAGGCCATGGAATGTATCATCATGGAACTCATAAACAAATGCATTGGTAATCACCAAACTCTGGACCCCACCCAGTTCGGGTTTGTAAAAGGCAGATCATGT
This sequence comes from Protopterus annectens, assembly GCF_019279795.1. Taxonomy (NCBI): domain Eukaryota; kingdom Metazoa; phylum Chordata; order Ceratodontiformes; family Protopteridae; genus Protopterus; species Protopterus annectens. The sequence goes on from NC_056726.1 coordinate 1,620,871,125, forward strand.
CTCCTAAACCTGATAGACTTCTTTGAGGCAGTCACCAAAGCCATAGATGAGGGTAAAGTGGTTCACGCAGCCTATCTAGATCTCGCCAAGGCTTTCAACACCATTCTCCACTCTGGAATTATAGATAAACTCATTAAACTAGGTATAAATCCCTATGTCACAAGATGGGTTGCCAACTGACTCATGGACAGAACTAACACTGTGAAAGCAGCAAACTCCAAATCTGACTTCAGACCAGTAACAATTGGAGTACCACAGGGTTCAGTCTTTGGTCCTCTCCTGTTTGGTATCTACTTCTCTGAAGTACAGGCTAACACAGAAGGTCTTTGGCTAATGAAGTTTGCAGATGACTGCAAACTAGGAGCCATAATCGAAACTCCTAACAATGTGGACATCCTACAAAAGGGACCCTCACTGAGACAGATGCCTGGTGTCAAAGCCATGGCCTGAAGCTCAATGCCAAAAAGTGCGTTGATATCCCCTTTGGTAAAAACTCTGTACCCATGAACTACCCCATAGGTGGTAGTCTACTTAACACCAAAAGTGTGATAAGAGACCTTGGGACACAGGTGGACAGTAGTCTCTCCTTTGATAATCACATCACCACAGTGGTCAGGAAATCCTTCTATGTGGCACACCTCATCACAAAAGGTTTCTCTTCCAGAAAAAAAGGTCATTGTTCCCCTCTACCAATCGCTCATTAGACCCATTATAAGAGTACAATTCCCCTTTTGGTATGTACCTCACAAGATATCTACAACAACTGGAAAGGCCACAGAAATACCTCACAAAGAGGATTACCAGCCTCAAACAGATGCCCTACACAGACCATCTCAAAAAACTCCAGCTTTACTCTGCCACATATCGCCTACTCAGAGGCGATCTCTGCCTAACATACAAAGCTATGTCAAACCCAGAGCTGTTGGACATGCTCCACTTAAAGAAATCCCAATCCCTCCGAGCTACACACTGTAGGGACCTAAACCTTGTCATGACAATAAACAGAACATGCTGGAGGGATATATTCCTGTTCCAGAGACTTCCCATACTCTGGAACAGACTACCTATCTATGTCAAACGGGAGCTCCTCATTAGCACTCTTCAAAAAAAATCTTGATGATTGGATGGGAAATAGGAAATTCATCCCGGGGATCACTTCTGTGGCTCTGCTCAACAGTGGCACAGGAGAATAATTTTCTTGGGTGGCAAAAGCCAAGGTACCTTTTTTGGCTAGGCTTATATAGGCCCCATGGCCAATAGCCTAGTACCTACCTATGAACCTATGAGAGGAGAATTCAAAGCAAAAGATGAAAGTTTAATATTGGCAGCTCACGATAGTGGGCTATGTACATGTTGGTTTATAAAGTTCATTAAAAATGTGGGAGAAACAGACCAATGTAAGTTTTGTAAAACAGAATTGGGAACAGTTGCACACCTTGTTGATCCATGGCTCTAAACCATGCCTCAGTAACTGCACAGACATCTAAATTCTCAAGGGTGAGGAGAGCTTGCAGGGAGTAGATTTATTTGTTTAGGTGTCTGGCATTGAACAGTAGCACCTTCAGATTTTTATGGGTTTGTTTTGATATTTTGGAAGGTTTAATAGGTCAGCAATGCCTGAAAAAAGGCACTATGGGGATGAATGGGGTTTTAGCCATTATTCAAAAGCCCAGACAGAATAGATGCAGAAAACCCTGGTAAAGCAGCATGGATTGCAAATCTTACCCTCCCAAGCTGACAAATATTGCACCCCTTCAAATGACACCAAAATATTAGCCAATTATTAAAGCAAATTATTTTCAGTTCATATTGTGGCATCATCCTTGGAGAAGGAAAAATAATATTGCTGAATACTATGGTCGTACTGGCCTGTGGCACATAATCTGAGAACTCCATCATGTCTTTCTTTATATAGTCCAAGTAGGTTCATCTCAGGTAAGTTACACCAACATTGAATATGACTGAGTCATACTGGTACTTGTTGTTAAATGTCTTGAGTGTGTGTATGTGTGTGTGTGTGTGTGTGTGTGTGTGTGTGTGTGTGTGTGTGTGTGTGTGTGTGTGTGTGTGTGTGTGTGTGTGTGTGAGTGACCTGGCTGATCCTGCCCACTGACTGGCAACTGACCATGACTCTCTCCTTCCTCAGTCTGGTGAGTGGGACATCTGTGTATCTATGTGCCTTACAATGGAATCTCCTGTCACCAAAATATTAGGTTATGTGGTGGTTTGCTTTATATGATTAAAAGTTGAGACACCATGAGATGTGGCTATATGTGCTGTGATGGGTTTTATTTTGTTAGACTGCTTGTGAGGCTACTAAGGATACTTATAGTAAGTGCAATGTCTGTGAGGCCTTTATGATTTAGAAAGGTTACATTTAAGAGCCCCAGTATATGTGGGCCCATGTATCTGGTCCATACAATAGGTGGTGGGTGTAGTACCTGTTTAGTATTATCAGTGTTCATGCACAAAACCCTTACCTCCAGTGACACTGTCTCCAAACATTAGTAGACAGTCCAGAGTTTACTGCTATATTATGTCAACAAATACATAGGTTCATAGGTTCATACGTAGGTACTAGGCTATCGGCCCAAGGGCCTACGTAAGCATAGCCAGCAAGATTCCATAGCTTATGCCAGCCAAGAAAGTTATTTTCCTGTGCCACTGTCCAGCAGAGTGACAGAAGTGATCCCCTGGGGTGTATTTCCTATTTCCCATCCACTCATCAAGATTTTTCTCGAAGAGTGCTAATGAAGAACTTTGCTTGACATGATATTTTTGCTCAACATTTGATGGAGGGTTTAGGCTAGAAGTAATGCATGTTCAACATAAAGTTTAATACTGCTGTTTTAAGTAGTAACCATTGGTAAAGTCAGGACCTACATCGGTGAGCCCTATGAAAATGGAAATTGAATTGCCAAAAATCCAGACTTAAATATACTATGCCTGAAATTGCCACCTCTAGGAATGTTCTCTTTTCTCTCAGGTATGGCGATCTTGGAGTTGGTATATATAACTTCAGGGGGTATAATTGGCTATACTCCCCCATTTTTCCTGTTAAGGGGTGCAGTGGTCTTACCGTCTGCAAAAAAAACGAGGGTGAAAGGAGCAGATCAATGTTTGATATTTACTCTTCTCCTGCACATTAATTTTTTTTGTCATGTTGAGATTCGACATTTTGAATCCGGACCATCAGTAGTGAGCTATTTTATGTGTCTTCTAATGTTCTGCATAGCTCTTAGCTTTTTACCATCAATATTAAGGAAGGAAAGAAAAATAATCAGGGGGAAAGGCCTCAAGGTAACAACACTTCTTGAAAATTGGTGTAGCTGACTTAAGAAAGTTGCTATAAAAAGTGAACATTAATTAGCATGTATTTCCTGTAGTGTACCTAGCCTGTCACTGTATAGAGTATGATGATAATTGGCACGTGTACCTAGTCTGTCACTGTATAGGGTATGATGATAATTGGCACCTGTACCTAGTCTGTCACTGTATAGAGTATGATGATAATTGGCATGTGTACCTAGTCTGTCACTGTATAGAGTATGATGATAATTGGCACGTGTACCTAGTCTGTCACTGTATAGAGTATGATGATAATTGGCACCTGTACCTAGTCTGCCACTGTATAGAGTATGATGATAATTGGCACCTGTACCTAGTCTGTCACTGTATAGAGTATGATGATAATTGGCACGTGTACCTAGTCTGTCACTGTATAGAGTATGATGATAATTGGCACGTGTACCTAGTCTGTCACTGTATAGAGTATGATGATAATTGGCACATGTACCTAGTCTGTCACTGTATAGAGTATGATGATAATTGGCACATGTACCTAGTCTGTCACTGTATAGAGTATGATGATAATTGGCACGTGTACCTAGTCTGTCACTGTATAGAGTATGATGATAATTGGCACGTGTACCTAGTCTGTCACTGTATAGAGTATGATGATAATTGGCACGTGTACCTAGTCTGTCACTGTACAGAGTATGATGATAATTGGCACCTGTACCTAGTCTGTCACTGTACAGAGTATGATGATAATTGACACCTGTACCTAGTCTGTCACTGTATAGAGTATGATGATAATTGGCACCTGTACCTAGTCCGTCACTGTATAGAGTATGATGATAATTGGCACGTGTACCTAGTCTGTCACTGTATAGAGTATGATGATAATTGGCACGTGTACCTAGTCTGTCACTGTACAGATTATGATGATAATTGGCACGTGTACCTAGCCTGTCACTGTATAGAGTATGATGATAATTGGCACGTGTACCTAGCCTGTCACTGTATAGAGTATGATGATAATTGGCACGTGTACCTAGTCTGTCACTGTATAGAGTATGATGATAATTGGCACGTGTACCTAGTCTGTCACTGTACAGAGTATGATGATAATTGGCACGTGTACCTAGTCTGTCACTGTATAGAGTATGATGATAATTGGCACCTGTACCTAGTCTGTCACTGTATAGAGTATGACGATAATTGGCACCTGTACCTAGTCTGTCACTGTATAGAGTATGACGATAATTGGCACGTGTACCTAGCCTGTCACTGTATAGAGTATGACGATAATTGGCACGTGTACCTAGTCTGTCACTGTACAGAGTATGATGATAATTGGCACGTGTACCTAGTCTGTCACTGTATAGAGTATGATGATAATTGGCACGTGTACCTAGTCTGTCACTGTATAGAGTATGACGATAATTGGCACCTGTACCTAGTCTGTCACTGTATAGAGTATGACGATAATTGGCACCTGTACCTAGTCTGTCACTGTATAGAGTATGATGATAATTGGCACCTGTACCTAGTCTGTCACTGTATAGAGTATGACGATAATTGGCACCTGTACCTAGTCTGTCACTGTATAGAGTATGATGATAATTGGCACGTGTACCTAGTCTGTCACTGTATAGAGTATGATGATAATTGGCACCTGTACCTTGTCTGTCACTGTATAGAGTATGATGATAATTGGCACCTGTACCTAGTCTGTCACTGTATAGAGTATGATGATAATTGGCACCTGTACCTAGTCTGTCACTGTATAGCAGGGACGTCGGGAGGCATACGCACTGTACTGATTTCCGTACAAGTTATGTAGAAGGGGGGTAGCATTTTAAATTTTCACTTTTTCGCGCTGTACCGTGCGATGACGTCAGCTCATCAGGTCAGCCAGTCAGAATGGAGCTCACCGCACTTGTATTTCCAGTCAACCAGCCAGTTCAAATGCTTTCTGAGCGGGAAGGAGGAGGATCTGTCTCACATCATGCTTTCCGAGGATTTTGGATGTACGGTCGAAGCGGGAGGAGGATTCCAAGGAGTTTGGATGTACATTATAGTGGTCGAGGGTTGGTGAGTAGTGTGGTCGGTCGAAGGAGGATTCCGACGTGTGTGTGTGTGTGTGTGTGTGTGTGTATAAATGCCCCAGGTGGGATGTACTGGTGTGATAACTCATGGTGGTGTGGTAGGGAATACCTCAGGCTTGAACCCTGTACCTTGTATGCAGGTGTTAAAGACCTGAATTCCCTACCCACCACCATTTGTAAAAAAATTGCAGATTTTTGCCTCATATTTGATCTGATCAATATCTGTATTGTATCTGTGTTTTTTAAATATTGCAATGCTTGAAAATTGATGGTGCAGTGGTAGCAATGTAGCATTGATGCCTCACAGCTGTAGGTTCTTGGGTTTGGTTCTTGGCTGGGGTGCCTTCTTTGTGGGGGGGGATCTGTATCTTCTCCCTGTGTTTGTGTGGGTTTGCTTTTGTGTCCTCCCATGTTACAAAGACATGTCTGCATTATTTTTTCCTGGGCCTCTGCTGAGAATTGTGTGTTTTTTTGTTCCAAGTCTGACTGTCCTGATTAACAAATTGACAGGCAATTAAATTTCAGACCAGGTTTCTGAAGGTTTACTTCCTTACATATTTGATGGTGCAGTGGCAGTATTGTTGCCTCACAGCTGTAGGTTTTCTGGTTTCATTCTTGGCTGGGGTGCCTTCTGTGTGGAGTCTGCATCTTATCCCTGTGTTTGTGACATAGTAAAACAACTTTTTATTCTAGCAATAAATATATACTAACACAACCTTTTTTATAGCAGTTTTTTTAAGTTTATGACTATTTGAAATGTGTCCTTATTTTTGGGACTGTAATACCCTGTTATTGGCTTTGTCCAGGTTTTTTGTGCTAAGGTTGACAGCTATGGCAAGAACTGAATTCACTGAATATGTTTGAGGGCTGTATTCCCTCATTACTGGGTTTGCCCAGGTGTTTTGTGCTAAGAGGTTGACAGCTATGGTGAGAACTGAATTCATTAAATGATAGCCATTTAAGTTTCAGTCTTCCTCTCTTTCACAAAGCAGGTGATCTGGCATAGTGGTATGTTGTTCTGACTATTTTGCACAGTGACCTTGGCAGTAAAATGTATGATGGTAACACAGCATTTTATTCTAGCAGCTTTCCAAGATTATACAAGCAATGTTTAATGTGTTCCTGTTTTTTGCCCTTTTGACTCATACCAATAAATTTGGCTTTTTCCAGACTTCTTGTGCTGCGAAGTTGAGATGTAGTTGAGTATTGTGTAGATTTTACAAGGAACTGAGAGCTGCAGGGGAAGAGAAGTTTAGTGCTGATTATGCTAAGTCACCTTACATTGCTAGTAGCACAAAATGTTGTGTACTTGCTTTTAATGCAGAAGGTTGTTGGTTCTATTCCCATAAGGGGTGAATGCTGCTGTACTGAAAGTTAAGACACTAACTATGAGCCTGTTCTCAGTTTGCCATCCATTTCCTATTGCAATATTACTATCTTATTATTAATGTAATTTAAGCAATTTATTCCTCAGGGGCATCAGACACTATTTTTCGGTGAAGTCATGAAATATAAAGGTGATTGCTAGCAGCAACCTCTTCATTAGTTAGATTTATTTAACGTGGAATTATTTAGATTACTTTTTTTACTACTTCAGAGATTGTGCATATTATTTACTGATAATAGTGGAATGTAGAAGTTTGACTAGACTTTTATGATGGAAATGTTCTGAATTGGGCAGTTTTGTTTCATTGTTTACTGGAAAAATGTTCAAAGCAATAGGAAGGTGTATCAAAGAGCACATGCATGTTTCATATGTAAGGGGCCTATGATTTAAAAGCAGCCCAGAATTAATTTTTATCTGTCATGGGTAAAATGTATTTTTCTTTGAATATGGGTTTTAATGTTGTTTCAATGAATGTGAGTTTCAAGGGCAGAGAAGTTTTAATGCCAAGTTTGTTTAGCAGATGTCTTAGTGTTTGTGCTGTAAAATGCAAAATAAAACTTTCAAATGAAGTTCAAATCATCATAGAAGTAAATCAGTATGCACATTAGTGTTTATGGTAAATGGAGTGAAATAGCAAAGTAATGGATCATTGGAATGGCTGCAGGGGAGGCTCCATTCGACCATGGTTTTGTGAGGGGGAAGGGCGGCAAACTTAGACAGCCCCAGCTGAACTATACCTCCCAACTGTCCAGATTTTCAAAGAATGAATAGATTTTTTGCTTCTTATTTTTGGTTTGTTCCTCAATTTGTGGTTTTCTGGCAAATGATTTAGGAATTAAGTCACTAAATAATGACACACTAGTTTCAGACTTTATAACCTTCAGAAAAATGCATGCTAAAATAAGACCTGTTCTATCAACTGTCCCAGTTTATACAAGAGCAATTTTTAGTACTGTTTATATGTTCCCTCAATATATTTGGCCTTGTCCAGATTTATTGCATTAACAGGTTGAGCGGTACATGCAAATTGTTTTATAGAATTAGGCATAGCCAAACCTCAACTGTCCCTGATTTTGGCTCAAACTGTTGTTCTTCCCTAATGATCTCTCCACAAAATAGCAATTTTGGAAGAAAACATAGAGGGTTTACTTTACTTTTATAAATAACTGTAATGATCAGAGTTGTACATTACTTTTATTTCAGAAATGCATGTAGATTCTCTAATTTTGTCAGCTGCTCTAAGTTAACTGTGCTCATATTAAAATGGTGGTGTCCCTCCTTTGACAGGTTCCCAGCTGTATTGTCTGGCAATTTTATATTTTTGCATCACATTTTTGGTCCGGTTTTCATAAAATTGCAGTTTTCTGGCAAATTAGTGGCAAATTGTTAAAGACTGAAGTTAGAAAATAATGCAGACATTTCAGTTTCACATTTCATACCTTTCAGAAAATTCGTACTGATGCAAGACCTACTACTATTCTATTATCTTTCTAAGTTTATAAGAGCAATATTTAAAAAATATGTCCTTATTTTTGGGCCTTTGTCTCAGTTTTATTTATGAGTTTGTTGCTGTAAGAGGTTGAGAGGTTGTGTGTGTGTGTGTGTGTGTGTGTGTGTGTGTGTGTGTGTGTGTGTGTGGTGGTAGCATACCTCTCAACTGTCCAAATTTTGCAGAATGTCCAGATTTTTGCCCCATATTTTGTCTGTTCCTCATAAATTTTGTGATTTTCTAGAAAATCATTGAAGGCTGAAGTTGCTAAATAATGACAGACATTTGAGCTTCAGACTTCATGTCCTTTAGAAAAATTCATACTAGCACAAATCCTGTTATTCTAGCAACTTTCTAAGTTCACGAGAACATTATTTAATATCTTTCCCTGTTTATTTTAGGCTTTGTCCATATTTCTTGCACTAAGAGGTAGGTAGGGGTGTGTGTGAATGAAACATCCTAGTTAGTGGTAGCAGGTGGTTAGTAATTTACTCAAGCTCAAAACCTGTACCTTAGTTACAGAAAACAAAAGCATAAAGTCTCTACCCCAACTACCATGCTGCATTTTTCAAAGAACTGACATTTCAGGTTAATTTTCAATTCAAGGAACCGAGTTTGAGTGAATTTATATTGTATTACTGAAGAGGCATTACAGCGAATGCCTCTTCATCGACACTAAAAGAGCGAACCGTGAATTACGAGAATGGCCGTAGCTTGGCTTGGGAGGGGGGTAGCAGTTTGAGAGCTGTCAGTACAAATTTGAAAATCCTAGCTACACCCCTGCTGTATAGAGTATGATGATAATTGGCACCTGTACCTAGTCTGTCACTGTATAGAGTATGATGATAATTGGCACATGTACCTAGTCTGTCACTGTATAGAGTATGATGATAATTGGCACCTGTACCTAGTCTGTCACTGTATAGAGTATGATGATAATTGGCACGTGTACCTAGTCTGTCACTGTATAGAGTATGATGATAATTGGCACATGTACCTAGTCTGACACTGTACAGAGTATGATGATAACTGGCACGTGTACCTAGTCTGTCACTGTATAGAGTATGATGATAATTGGCACGTGTACCTAGTCTGTCACTGTATAGAGTATGATGATAATTGGCACCAGTACCTAGTCTGTCACTGTATAGAGTATGATGATAATTGGCGCCTGTACCTAGTCTGTCACTGTATAGAGTATGATTATAATTGGCACCTGTACCTAGTCTGTCAATGTATAGAGTATGATGATAATTGGCACCTGTACCTAGTCTGTCACTGTATAGAGTATGATGATAATTGGCACCTGTACCTAGTCTGTCACTGTATAGAGTATGATGATAATTGGCACGTGTACCTAGTCTGTCACTGTATAGAGTATGATGATAATTGGCACGTGCACCTAGTCTGTAACTGTACAGAGTATGATGATAATTGGCAAGTGTACCTACTCTGTCACTGTATAGAGTATGATGATAATTGGCACGTGTACCTAGCCTGTCACTGTATAGAGTATGATGATAATTGGCAAGTGTACCTAGTCTGTCACTGTACAGAGTATGATGATAATTGGCACGTGTACCTAGTCTGTCACTGTACAGAGTATGATGATAATTGGCACGTGTACCTAGTCTGTCACTGTATAGAGTATGATGATAATTGGCACGTGTACCTATTCTGTCACTGTATAGAGTATGATGATAATTGGCACGTGTACCTAGCCTGTCACTGTATAGAGTATGATGATAATTGGCACGTGTACCTAGTCTGTCACTGTATAGAGTATGATGATAATTGGCACGTGTACCTAGTCTGTCACTGTATACAGTATGATGATAATTGGCACCTGTACCTAGTCTGTCACTGTATAGAGTATGATGATAATTGGCACCTGTACCTAGTCTGTCACTGTATAGAGTATGATGATAATTGGCACGTGTACCTAGTCTGTCACTGTATAGATTATGATGATAATTGGCACGTGTACCTAGTCTGTCACTATACAGAGTATGATGATAATTGGCACGTGTACCTAGTCTGTCACTGTACAGAGTATGATGATAATTGGCACGTGTACCTAGTCTGTCACTGTATAGAGTATGATTATAATTGGCACCTGTACCTAGCCTGTCACTGTACAGAGTATGATGATAATTGGCACGTGTACCTAGTCTGTCACTGTATAGAGTATGATGATAATTGGCACGTGTACCTAGCCTGTCACTGCATAGAGTATGATGATAATTGGCATGTGTACCTAGTCTGTCACTGTATAGAGTATGATGATAATTGGCACGTGTACCTAGTCTGTCACTGTATAGAGTATGATGATAATTGGCACGTGTACCTAGTCTGTCACTGTATAGAGTATGATGATAATTGGCACCTGTACCTAGCCTGTCACTGTACAGAGTATGATGATAATTGGCACGTGTACCTAGTCTGTCACTGTATAGAGTATGATGATAATTGGCATGTGTACCTAGCCTGTCACTGTATAGAGTATGATGATAATTGGCATGTGTACCTAGTCTGTCACTGTATAGAGTATGATAATAATTGGCACGTGTACCTAGTCTGTCACTGTATAGAGTATGATGATAATTGGCACGTGTACCTAGTTTGTCACTGTATAGAGTATGATGATAATTGGCACGTGTACCTAGTCTGTCACTGTACAGAGTATGATGATAATTGGCACGTGTACCTAGTCTGTCACTGTATAGAGTATGATGATAATTGGCACGTGTACCTAGTCTGTCACTGTATAGAGTATGATGATAATTGGCACCTGTACCTAGTCTGTCACTGTATAGAGTATGATGATAATTGGCACGTGTACCTAGCCTGTCACTGTATAGAGTATGATGATAATTGGCCCTTGTACCTAGTCTGTCACTGTATAGAGTATGATGATAATTGGCACGTGTACCTAGTCTGTCACCGTATAGAGTATGATGATAATTGGCACGTGTACCTAGTCTGTCACTGTATAGAGTATGATGATAATTGGCACGTGTACCTAGTCTGTCACTGTACAGAGTATGATGATAATTGGCACATGTACCTAGTCTGTCACTGTATAGAGTATGATGATAATTGGCACCTGTACCTAGCCTGTCACTGTACAGAGTATGATGATAATTGGCACGTGTACCTAGTCTGTCACTGTACAGAGTATGATGATAATTGGCATGTGTACCTAGTCTGTCACTGTATAGAGTATGATGATAATTGGCACGTGTACCTTGTCTGTCACTGTACAGAGTATGATGATAATTGGCACGTGTACCTAGTCTGTCACTGTATAGAGTATGATGATAATTGGCACGTGTACCTAGTCTGTCACTGTATAGAGTATGATGGTAATTGGCACCTACTGACCGTAGTTCACTACATTTTCTCAGAAAAATGTCTGGTTTTAGGAGGACAGAATGAAGTTAGGACAAGGGGGATCGATTTTGCACAAAGCTTACATGATTACAGCAAGTTAGTGCGATAATTGGCAGCCGCACTCATTGAACATGCATGTACATTGTTCATTGCACTTACACATTTACAAACACCGTTTAATGTCTGTCAGCACTGTTGGCATCCACAAAATGGTGTACTGAGCATGAGTGCACAATGTAAACAAAGTTGCTTCCCTGAAGGCAAACCTATCATGTAAGTATGGGCAGATAGCTTGTATGAAGTAAGGGCAAACTGAGTACATATACTTAAGATACAGGGGACAGTAAATGGTGAGAATGTACACAAAATATAATGTTAATAGTACAGACATAAGTACAGGGGGAGGCTAAATGGAGAAAATGTATTCAGTTAATACAGTTGTGACACAAAGAAACGTTTTAAACAGAAATACTTCCATATTGATGTAATGAAAATTTTATTGATTTTATTTATTTAAGTTTGATGACCGGGGAAATCCTCTGGGCCAAGAAGAGCCCATTTTCAGTGGACACCTGGGGAGAAAAGCTCCACAATAATTGCAAGTTACATTTCACATGATACAAAAGGACAGAGTTCAAACAGCTAATTAAACATTTACAGATAAGCTTCATGATATTTGCAATTGGCTTGTCACAATGTTACAAAAATGAAAAGACATAATTCAATACAGAAATTTCAACATTTACATAAAGTGAATATTTTTGTTATAAACTCAATTGTATGTTTAACATTTCAAAATATATAGCTACTAGCCATTAGCAGATTAGGAAAATATTTTGTATGGAGAGGGTAATAGTATATTTGAGACTGGAGAGTATAGTACAATAGATATTAGAGAGAAAATTAGATTTTGGAAGGGGAGGGATTGTTTTGGGTGGGATGAAGTAATAGTAGAGGTAGTTGGATGAGTCAGTGCTAGGTGGAATGGGGCGGTGAATTAATTGTAGAGGTATCTGGATGAGTCAGTGCAAGGTGGAATGGGGGAGGTTAAGTTGGAGAGTGGCAAGAGCATTCCCATTTGGAAGAAAGATGAAAGAGTAGCTGAGATGTGAAATTTGTATGGTTAGGTAGGTTGCATAGTTGTGTGGGGAGAGAGTTCCACTGTTTAGCTAAGGAGTGGGACAACAGTAGATGGCCAGGAAGTTGTGCAGGTTTGTGGAGCTGAAGGAGATTTTGGTTTCTGGATCTGAGTGAGCAGTTGGGAGTGTAAGGTTTTTAGGAATTAGCGAGAGCTGGGCAGTTGGCAGGTTTAAAGATGAGCTTGTGGGCAATGGGGAGTGGTAGGTAACTGAATCCTGTCCTATCCACATAACTAAAAATGAATATGCTAAGAAAAGATGTGAGAGGGACACAATGAAACATTGTAAGAAAGGAGAGTATGTGTGATATTAATGCTGATAACATGCCAAAGTTATGATAACAGTTAGTAAGTACAGTCGATAGTCACTATTTACATACTCTGGTTATTTTATATGACATGTATATACTGGGAATGTATGTGTGATAATTGACTACTGTGTTGCATTCTCCACTTCATCATGCATTAACAAGAAGATGTACAGCTGTTGTGTCATGCACATCAGAAACGGAAATATTTTACCATTTGTTGTCATTTCATGAACACAGACAGGCAGTATATTACCCAGCTGACACAAGTATTAGACCTGCATGTGTTTTCTATGCATGTACATCATAAACAGTAATATAATAGGACTCAAAATACTTAAGTGACAGATGACAACATAGATCTGATGAAATTACAGTAGTTCAAGGTCACTGTTCGTAAATGGTATATCTCTTTTGTTATTATACTGGGCATGCTCACAAGAAATTACAGTGAACACTGAGAAATTAGCATGTAAACAAGAAAGTGTCCTAACACAGGCACAGTCAGACGTTATGATAGCATAATGTCATATAGTAAGAAATGTTATGTAAGTCATAATATCCTATAGACTTGCACAGTGTAAAGAAAGCAATTAGAGCAATAGATAAATGTTTGGAAAAAGATATGCAATATAGTGCATACTTATATAGGTTCATAGGTGTGTACTAGGCTAATGGCCCTGATGCCTTAACAAGCCTAGCCTATAGGATTACCCTGGCATTGTGCCACCTGACCTTAGTTCCCAGCCCCTCTGTCAAGTAGAACCACTGGAGTGATCCCCGGGGTGAACTTTCTATTTCCCATCCACTCATCAAGATTTCTCTTGAAGAGGGCCAGTGAGGCGCTCCGCTTGACATGTATGGGAAGTCTGTTCCATAGCATGGGAAGTCTCTAGGTTATGAACCTGTCCCTCCAGCGTGTTCTGTTGATTGTGGTAATGAAGTTGAGGTCTCTAGAGCATGTGGTGTGGAGGGATTGGGATTTCTTTAGATGTAGCATTTCTAACAGAGCTGGGTCAGACATGCTTTGTAAGTCAAGCGGAGATTGCCTCTAAGTAGTCGATATGAGACAGAGAATAGTTGGAGTTTTTTGAGTCTGTCCATATAGGACGAGTGTTTAAGGCCTAAGATCCTCTTTGTGAGGTATTTTTTCGGCATCTCCCATTGTTGTAGGTATTAAGTGAGGTACATGCCAATTGAGGCACTGCACTCGATGATTCTCCTAATGAGGGAAGAGAAGAGGGAGACAATGACCTCTTTCTTCCTGGATGCAAAACCTTTAGTAATGAGATGTGCCACATAGAAGGACTTTCTGACCGCAGTGGTAATGTGGTGGTCAAAAGAGAGGTTGCTGTCAACCTGTGTTCCCAGATCGCTTATGATGCCTTCTTTGTTCAGTGGACTACTATCGATGTGATAATTCATGGGAACTGGGTTTTTCTCAAAGGGGATGATGACACATTTTTTGGCATTGAGCTTAAGGCCATGGTTCTGACACCAGTAATTGGTCTCAGTGAGGCCTTTCTGTAGAATGTCAACATCACTTGGGGAGTTAATTATGGCTCCCAACTTGCAATCATCTGCAAACTTTGTCAGCCAGAGTCCCTTTGTGTTGGCCTAAACTTCAGAGAAGTAGATACCAAACAGGGGAGGACCCAGGACCGAACCCTGTGGGACTCCACTCGTAACTGGTCGACAGTCTGACTTGGAGTCAGCTACTTTAACACTGTGGGTTCTATCTGTGAGCCAGTTTGCAACTCACCTAGTGATATAGAGGTTGATGCCTATCTTATTGAGTTTTTCCTGAGTGGGGAATGGTATCAAAGGCCTTGGCCAGATAAAGGTAGGCTGTATGAACCACCTTGCCTTCATCCACAGCTCTGGTGACTGACTCAAAGAAGTCCACCAGGTTGAGCAGGCATGATCTACCCTTCGCAAAACCAAACTGTGTAGAATATCTTTGTTTATTAGGTCCATGATGATGTGTTCCATAGCTTTGCATATCAGACTTGTCAGGCTAATAAGGCAATAGTTCCCAGGGTCTGTAGTCACTCATCCTTTGGAGAGAGGGATGACTGTAGCAGTGCACCATTTGATAGGGACAAATCCTGAGGTGAGGCTGTGATTGAACAGGGCACACAGGTGATGTGCCACTTCACTCTGTAGTTCATGTAGAACACAGCTAGGGATATCGTCAGGTCCCATAGAAGCTGTATTCTTGGCCTTGGACAGTGCTGTTTTAACCTGTACAGCAGAAATACTGGGTGCCTGCCAATCTACTGGTATTGTGATTGGTCCTTTGGTAGGGGTGAGAGGGGTAAAGTTGGCACTGAATCTGTCGGCCAGTATATGGGCAATATCTGTTGGCTTGGTATAGGAGGTGCCATTGTGCAACAGGTCTGAGCAAATCTGGGTATTGCCATGGAGATTCTTTACATAACTATAGAAGGCCTTGTGGTTGTCTTTACTATCTGCTGCTATTCTATTTTCATAGCTAGCTTTAGAGGATTTGATGAGGGATCTCAACTTTTTGTTGAGGCTGATAAGGGAGTTTTTCCAGTCTTGGGACTTCACCTTATTTCTCATCAGTTTCCTCCTTCTGTTGTAGAGTTTGTTTATGGCAAGGGACCACCAGATTAGCTTCCTTTTTTTGGAAGAGAGCATCTTGGTTCTATTGGGTATGGCCAGATCCATGCATTTGTGTATGTGTTCCTACGGGACATTAGTGTATGATTCAGTGGTCATGCAGCTGTTCTCCAAATGCATGTGTGCCATGAAGTTAGCCAACTCCATTTTTAAGATCCCAAAGTTAGCTTTGGAGAAGTTTTTCATGGTTTTACCTTTGCAGAGGGGAAGGAGCTATGTTGATTTCCAAGGTTATTAGTTTGTGGTCAGATCTAACCAGGGAGGAGTTAACTATTGGTACAGAGCATTGGTCACCCATGTTAGTAATGACCAGGTCAAGGTTGTCGGTACCTCTAGTGCAGGTAAGAATGAGCTGGTCCAGGGCATTGGAGGTAATGAATTCCAGGAAACCTCAGGCAAGTGTATTGGTACATGAATAGTTTTCCCAGTTAATGGAGGGGTAGTTGAAGTCTCCCAGTATGAGAGTGTTAGGTTGGACACTAATATTCTCCAGGGTGTTTAGGAACATGGAGTGTGTGTCTTGGGTCATGTTGGGGACCTATAGCAGGCTACGACCTGAATTGCTGTCTTACCCAATGTTAGCTGCACCTGAAGTATCTCTGATGCTTCATGTTGGGCTACCACTCTGGAGGTGTGTGCATCCTTTATAAATCTGGAAACCCTACCACCTTTGGAGCTTCGGTACAAGTTCTGGGGCTGAAGGCATGAAATGAGTTATAGCCTGGTAGTGCAGGGGTGCTATCTGCTACCTTGAACCAGGTCTCTGTTACAGCACAATGTCGATGTTCTCCATTTTAAGGAATGCTTTGAGTGAGTGCATTTTGAGATTTAGGATTCTAGCACTAAACATGAACCTCAAATTGCATTTGTTTGTAGCTGTTATGGTGGTAATTTGGTCTTTGCAACACTGCCTATAAAAGGCACTATAGGGGTAGCAAAAGCCTTGGCCAGTATCCAGAAGCCCAGGGGTGACAGATACAGGCCATCTCTGGCAAAGCATCCTGGTTTGTCAATCATGTCATCCCATGCAGACAGATACTGGATCCCCTTAGAATGACACCAGAAACTTAGCCAGTTGTTGAAATCAATAATTTTCTGCTTGCACTGTGGTATCATTCTGGGTGGTGGTAGGAGGCTGCCCAGGGCTAGGGTCATACCCCTCCTGGCTACATAATCCAAGAGCTCCTCCATGTTTCTTTTCATGTAGTCCATGGAGGTACATCTCAGGTCATTCATACCCACATATACAATGACAGAGTCATATCTGTACCTGTTGCTGAGGCACCTGAGTGCATGCATTATGTGGTGGATCCTGGTACCTGACAGGCAGCTGACTGTTACTTTCTCCTTATTCAACCTAGTGAGTGGGACATCAGTGTGCCTCACTATCGAGTCACCTATGACTAGTGTGTTGGGCATGCTGTTTTGCCTTAGGGGCTTTGGTAGAGTGGTACACTGTTTAGGAGAGTTATGTGTCTCATGATTAGTGTTGTATTGTGGTGGTCAAGTGTGTTTCTGCCTTGGATGTCTCTGCTGTTTGTGTAGATTTTTATTGAGAGCCTCTGCGAAGGTCGGTGTGTGGTTTGTATTTTTATGTGAAGGCAGTGCTGGTTTGTGTTCTGGAGGGATATGTGTTCCATGTGGTGTGGTGCAAGTGTTGACCCTCTCCTCTTGACCAGCTATTCCGGTCTTGGCTGCAGAGAGCGTGGCTTCCAGTTTGGATATATAAGTGCACCTCTCACAAGTCTGAGTGTTGGGAGGTAAGAGGAGAGGGTTGTCAGTGTACTTGAGGCAGTTGCCTCAGGAATCCCAAGCTCACTAGAATAATAGGAGAAAGCACAGGGAACTGACCTTTCTACATGCCTGGATGGGTAGTTATATGGGAACAATCAATGACATATGCAACATTCCCATCGTGCCAGACTCGGACATGTACCAGGAAAATGATCAGAAAGATGCTTGTCAACCTTTGAAGTCACAGAAATAGCCATACTGTGTATGTCATGACAAACACACTTGATGGGCTTACATCACTTCCCTTTTACAATAGGTGTGGATGCCATACCTTAGAGAGTGATGCATTAAAATGTCTGCCTTCTGATTGTGCCATAAATACTTCCTTTGCCTGAGACACTCTTGTTTGACATAGTTATCTGACGGACAGATACTACCCGATTCAAAACATGAGAATCATGCTACATCCTATACAGAGCCATGTATTGACTCTGACACACAACATCATAATGGATCTTGTCACAAATACATGAAATGAATGTGAGAAGTAATAAAGGACATTTGAGAAAAATTTGTACAGTGTGGTTTTGTCAGAATCATGACAATGAGGTTAAGTATGCTAATGTTCACACTACTGTAAGCAATGTGATATCAGTGTTTCTCAGTCAAGGAAGCTGTTCCTCTTGTTTTGTACAACAACATTGTCCCAGAATTGAAAGACACTCTATCTGTGTAGATATGCTAAACACATAATTAATAAATCTATGTGTCACAGGAACAACCGCTTCACTGGAAGGTAGTAACAAAATGGCTTTAGATTTATTTCTCCAAAGTAAAAATAAGAGAATAATAACTTCATGCAGTGATGTTTGTGTAATGTCAGTATAGTCATAGAACGTTGGCCTATGCTGGAACTGAACAGCCAGCTATATAAGTCCTCCACTTAATGATATGTGCATAAATCGCATGCACCACAGAGGAAGTCTTAACAAAAATGTGAGACTCCACCTATGTGAATTCATTGCATCACATGATTATGTTGCATACAATATCTATGAGATAAAAAGTCATTCATGCATAGCAGCATTAGGACACACAATGATTACAGTCACTCAATGTACATTTTGAACACCTCACTATATGACAACAGATGTTACATGATATTGTGAAAAATGAATGCACCACATTGCAAGTGCTGTTACAATTGTGAAATATTTGGGTCTTTGAAGCTGTGACATTATATTATTGCTGCAAGGGATATATGCACCTGTAACTTTGTTAAAAGAGTATTGCTATATGTCTCTTTCTCACACAGCATTGCCTGCTGCTAGGTATACCCAAATACATATGCTGCATGATGCAGTCATCAATGTGATGGTTAAATGGTAATTGTGCACAATGTGTGGATAATCACGGATTCAAACGCATACTTTATTATGGTAACAACATACATATAATTGTCTGATGTTCTTATGCCACAGGAAAAAATTTAGTAATACTAATGTAATATTAATGTGAAAGCCGACTGCTATCACATTGTATAATTATTATCCAATAAATTTCTATGTGTAAAATGAGCATAAATTCTTGTAAGAGGAATCCCCATCCATATATGTACACAACAGATAGGTGGCGGACACCATAGTTAGCTAGCTGCACAAGCACTTTCACAGACATAGTAAAACAGGTTAAGTCTAAGGAGTAATGGCTAGATTTGAACAGACTACCCAAGGTCACAAGGTACAGAACACTGCTTGAAATGCATTAATGTTGTTTTTCAGCTATGACAGTGCACATTTGTATGGATGGCATCACCATTCTTTAATATGTTGATGTTCTTCTAAAAAGTATGAAGATTGCTAAAGTCCGCAGCAACACTATACAGCTACACATATTAGCAGGCTCTCTTCACAGCACAACAACAAAACACACATGCACTGTAGTCAATTTCTGTATTCAAACCACCTCTCTCTGTACTTATGCATTCTAGAGAGTATATTGCTAACAGCCAGTGACACAGAATAACTCATTTTGCAACTGTGATGTATTTCATTTGTGATTGCATGATGAAACCATTGTGTTATCAAAACTGGGGATAATACACATTTGTAGGGTAGATCTTCAGCAGTGAAAACATGTCTTAAGTGGAAGTTTAAATAAGGGGCATTGCCACAGAAACAATCATACATGACAGTACACACTGTCACATTCATTAATCAAGGCTGGATTCACACCTCCTGTAGTCAAATTACACTGTCTACAGGACACAGAATTAGCTGCAAGCTCCACATGAAAAGTTTTACTTGTATCATGAGAGAATGCACTTAGAAAAAATGCGTGATGCGGAAAAGATGTAGTAAAGGTTGAATTAGGGGATGGAGCACCATATCCCATGTTAAAATGTTCCCCTGAGTGGAAGTTGATACCATATATCTGTTCAGGAAGCTATCTGATATTACAGCCGCAGACATAAATTCACTGCTAAGAGATGTGAACCTTCTACCTACCTAGTTGCACAATCTAGTAAGCACAGTATTAGCCATAGAACCACAGAACCACAAGAGAAATCTGACTCTTAATGAGGGAGAATGCACTTAGGAAACGATGACCTCATCAGTGAATTGCAGAGAAGATATCTGTGATAAAAGTATGAGAGAGGAATGGTGGAATACTTACCCAGATTAATTTTTTATTCCCATGATTGGAAACTGATACAGCAAGTCTGTTCAGAATGTTAGACATTCATGATATTGCAGCTACACACACAAATCCACCACAGTGAGATCTGAACCTCCTACCTATCCTGTTACACAACTGAGGGACTACAGCACTAACTGCAAGCACTACTAGAGAAGTCTAAGTCTTAAAATTCGAGAGTGCACTTTTAACATGATGACCTCATCAGTGCATTGCAGAGCAAATGTGTTAAAAGTGGGATAATGTACAGAGGGAACAGTGCCAACGTTAAATGTATTCTCCCAAATGGAAGTGAACACAGCATATTTGATGCTGAGGCATTACTTGTCAGTAGAATCACACACACACACGCACACACACACACACACACACACACACACACACACACACACACACACACACACTCAAAAGTTCACCACTGTAGAATTGAGCCTCTTAATATAGTTATAGAATCTGCAGAGCACAGTATGAATTGCAAGTGCCACAGCAGAAATCTAACTTTAAAGACATAAAAATGCACATTTGTACTTAGTAAAACATCACTGTTTGGAACATCTGGTACTGTGCATCACAGGGTTTGGGGCAAATACATGTGTGTGGGCAAGTCAATGTAATAGCACTATGCTTGTCCCATGTAATGATATACTTCTGTGGTAAGACTTATATATTGTCATTCATGTAAATTGCATTACTGTGAGGGACATGTATCTGTATCACAGTATAGGGTATCATTGACAATTCCAATTCTAAAACAGTGGATTGTCAAGCAAGCAAGCAAGCGTTCATACCAGCTGGTCCCAGGATGATTGCAAGCATATAGTAAACTTTTGTTGTGTCACTGTCAATTGTCTGGTCTCATGCTTGCGCAATGTGCATTGACAATACCAACAAACACTTTTTTTAATATGACAATGCACTTCTGAATAACAGAGATGGATTATGTGTGAAAAAGTTACCACCATTGTAACACAGTTGCAAATGTAACTATTGGAATACAAACGTACATTAATCGACTGACTTAACTGAGTTAATATCACTCTGAAGACTTGATAACTTGGCTTCTAAATTCAGTAAACACATACAGAAGTTGTACAACCTATACAAAGAATTATTTGTTGTAAAGATTTTTCTTTACTTTCTACCTGATGAGCAAGACTGGTGACCTCATTTGCATTGCAGATTCCAGTGTATTAGTGCATAGATAATTATAACTTGAGATATTGAACTTAAAATGGTAATAAATAAAATAAATAAATAAATAAATTACCAGCAGTCTATGGTACTGTATACCAACCTTCATGCAAATAAGTGGTATACACATACAACCATGTTGGAATTTGATAGAACAGAAAAAGTATGTGCTGTGATCCCAATTCAAGTGTCACACTTTTCACATTTGTCTTGAGAGCTGTAGTTCTCCACTCCTTATATGCATGAAACAGGTGTATTCTGAAACACATGATGGACCATGCATGTTATTAGTGATGTAAACATGGCTTATGGATACCAGTTTGAATCAAGGATGACACAGAAGGAGTGAGAAAAGATATTTATTGGTAACAGGAATACACGTATGCAGACAGACATACTAATAAAATAGCTTATGGTTAATTTTTGCCATTATCTGTGTTGTGTAACCGTTTGCTTTATCATTGATTATTAAGGCAAGATCTGCACAAGAGAGTGTTCACAATAGGGGGCAGATATATTAATGCAGCAGCAGGATGCTTTGTGAAAAAAATGTGTAGCCAGCAGTTACACCCACAGGATTCATACCAAATATTCAAAAACACTTTGGCATACATGTGGATTTGAGCCTTGACAGTATTCAAAAAGAAAAAAAAAACATTCAGACCTGAGTATTATCTAACTACAACACATAGGAACTCCTGATCCACAAAGTTCAAATATGACAACAGATTGAAGAAAAGGACAATCTATGTATTACTCCTCACAACCCCATAACATTTGTAAAGTAACACGACGTGTAAACATCCATTAACCTAATAAATATGAAACACTAAAACATGATGGTACTGAAACGGGTACATATTCAGACATTAAGACAGTGACAAAGAGCCTCAAAGAATGTTATACATTTTTCTAGGTCATTTTTTTACATCCTTGGACTGTGTTCATTTTATATTTTTTCTAATAAGTAATCTGTCATGTTATGTGCAATCAGGTGTTTTCAACAAGGAGAAAGCAGGGTTTAGAGAGTAGAGCCATAAATGAGACATAAGAAAAGCTGGGTTGCTATATTGGTTAATGTATTAACCTTACAGGCACAAGGTACAGAGCTTGATTCTTACCTTTGGAAGAGAACTTAGGCTTAAAATGGCCTGAGGAAGCAGCTAGCGTAGTGCTTATCAATGAACCTGTTATATACAGTTAGCACTTTCTAAGTGGGAAGTTGGCATGATGGTTAAGGTGGGTATTCTGCAGTCGCAAGGTGCAGGGTTTGATTCTCACATGGGGTAACTAGCTAGGCTTAAAATGGCCCACAAGGGCAGTTAGCTTAGTACTAATCTATAAACCTAAAGGTGAGTTATTAAGATATGTAGACAATGCTCGCATGCATAATACTAAACTAATTAAAACATTAAATATGACTTTCACATATTTATGGATTTGAAGCCTCGACAGTATGCCAAAACAATTCCACAGACGTGTGATTTATGTCAAAACACCACAAAGGAAATGTTACTTCACAACTTTCCTTTTAATGGTTTGACGGGACAGTCATAAAACAATGAGGTAAGGGAGAACGTAGCCATCAGATTTCATCAGAGTAATGATGAATTTAACATTGCATAAGATGTACTTTACAGCCAGAAGAATAACCAGTCATCCAGTGCAGAATGTTTCCTAACAATAATTTAAATTTGAAAATCCTAAATGGAGTGCATTCAACTCTTCAGCCTGTTCAAGAAAAAACAAGCCTGACTGCACATTGTGCAGCAAGGCTAAGGGTAGTGGCTTGATGGGCAAAAAAAGCAATGATGCTAAAGGCAAAAGTTCACAAGATTTTGCCATAAGTTCTGTACTTCCATTTCGTCTAAGATGCATGTGGTGCTTGGTGCCAGATTTTGCCATGAGCTGTGTACTTCCATTTAGTCTAAGCTGCATGTGGTGCTTGGTGCCAGATTTTGCCATGAGCTGTGTACTTCCATGTTGCTACATTGTATGTGGTGCTTGATGCCAGGTATTTTGCAAATGCCATGGAGAAAGCCTGATGACACATAAAGGAAAGGATACATAGAAGGGGGGAAAGGGAGGCAGAGACTAAGTATTTTCTGACAGAAACAAGATATTGGGGGCTCAGATCAATATGTAGGCAGATCAAATAGTGTATTAAAAACAGTTAATAATAGTTTGACGATACCTGTATTATTTTATTTATTTATTTATTTATTTATTTATTTACATTTGTTGACCGGGAGTGTCCAACTGGACGTAGGTCCATTTTCAGAGGAGGCCCGGGGAGAAAAGCTCCACAGTTAAAATAAACAGACAGTAGTTACATTGGATTACATAGCGATTAACAATTTAACATAGCAATTACTTACAACATATTTACAGATGAAGAACATAGTACATCAGTAGACGGCTAGAATCTTTATCTGTGAAGTACTTAACAGACATTAACAAATGTTAGAATGAGAAGTTCCTGCTGTATAATAAGTACTAGGCTTATGAGTATCTGAGCTTGCTATAATCAAGGTAGTTAGTGGAGTGGAAAGAAAGGTAGTGGTTGGATGGGGTGGGTGATATTAGAGTGGGAGTTGCAAGGGCATAGCCAGCATGTTTTTAGGTGCGCTTTTAGTAACGTTTTGAAGTGGGTGCTTGATGGTATGGAGGTAATTGTGGGTGGAAGGGAATTCCATAATTTGGCTATGGTGCAAGAGAATAGTTCTTCACCAGCAGAGTTATTGGCTTTAGTGATCTGCAAGTGATTTTTGTTGCTGGATCTTAGTGGTCTGGTGGTGTAATAGGGTTGGAGTAGATTTTGGAGGGATGGGACATTTAGTGGATGGTTCACTAGTTTGTGGGTGAGTGAGAGTTGATACCACTGAAGGAGGTGAGGGAGTTCAAGCCAGCCCAGTTCAGCAAGTGAGAGACAGTGGTGACTACGGTAGGATGCCCCTGTGGCGAATTTGGCGATTTTGTTGTAGCAGGTCTCTAGCTTGTTTAGATCGCATTGCCTTAGGTTGGTATATATTGGAGAGGTATAAAATAGGGTGGAGATAAGATGGGAATTTGCTATTGAAATCTTTGCTGCTTTGGTAAGAAATTGCTTATTTCTGTATAACGCTCCTAGTTTTTTGTGGACTTTTTTATGGTCATGGATATGTGAATGTCAAATTTTAGTTTATTGTTTATTTCCACTCCTAGCAATTTGGTGTGTTCAGTTGGGTATACAGTGATGTTGTCTTTTGCTGTGATGTTAAAGTGAGAGTTGTTTTGAGTATGTTTGCTGGGTGGGAAGATAAGTAGTTTAGCTTTGTTTTGGGTTGAGTATTAATTGGGCATCGGATAACCAAGTTTCAACAGAGGAAAAGGCTTCCTGTGTGACTTTTTGCAGTTTTGGTAGGGACTGGGCTGAGCAGATGATGGTTGAGTCATCTGCGTATTGTATGAGTATGCCATGTTTGGTGGCAGAGGCTAGATTATTGGTGTAAACAGAGAAGAGTAGGGGTCCAAGGATGGATCCTTGGGGAACCCCTATGGAGACAGGTAGTTAGGGAGATATGTCATCCTGCCATACAACAGATTGTTGGCGGTCAGACAGGTAACTCTGAAACCAGTTGGTGACTGATTGTGAAAAGGATAGGTTATTGAGGACTGAGATATGTTGTTTGTGTGGGACCATGTCAAATGCTTTAGATAGGTCCAGGAAGGTAGCAGGGGAGCGATAGCCATTGTTTTTATGCTGAAGGATAGTGTTAGTAAAGGAGAGCAAGGCAGTGGTGGTGCTATGGTTTGGTCAGAAACCATGCTGAGTACTGGAAAGGAGGTTGTTAGTAAGGAGGTAGTCTGAGACCTGAGAGTGAATGCATCTTTCTAGTATTTTGGACAGTGGAGAGAAAATAGCTATGGGACGGTAACTGGTTAGTGCTGTGGAGGGTCCGCCTTTGTGGAGGGGAATTATATGTGATACTTTCCACAGTGTGGGGATGTAACTTTCTGACAGAGATCGGTTAATCAAGATGGATACTGGGTAGGCCAGAGCATCAGCTGCGATTTGTAGGTATTCACTTGGGAGGTTGTCTGCTTCTAATTTGGTGGGTTTAAGTTTAGTTAAGAGTTTTTATTATGTTGGAGGTAGGTACAGGAGAAAAAGAGAAGGCAGTGGGGAGATTACTAGTTGAAAGTGTAGGTTGGAGGGGAAGGGGGGGTTGTGTTGTTTAGCTAGTGATGGTATGGTTTGGGTGAAGTGTGTGTTGAATGAGGTAGCAATATTTTCTGAGGAGTGAGGGATGTTAGGAGGAGGGGTACTGGCTTTACCTGGGTGGAGGATGGAGTTTATGGAGGACCAGAATTGTTTGGGGCTGTGTTGTGAGGAGTCTAGGGCAGACTGGTAGTATTGGAATTTGTCCTGTTTTATTAGCTTTTTGATTCTATTGCGTAGTTCTAGGAATTTCTGTCTAGTTGAGGGGGTTTTGGTTTTGCGCCAGTGCTCCCAGGCTTTATCCCTGTTTTTCATTTCTGACTTAGTTGTTTTCTGTACCATGGGGAGGGCTGTGCTTTGGTTCTGGAAAATCTTATGGGGGCATGGTAATTAAGGATGTTCAGGAAGGTAGTATTAAAAAATTCAACTGCGTCATCTAGACTGAGGTACTTTAGAGGATGCCAGTTACATTCTTTGAGGGATGAGATGAATGTGAGTGGAATAAGTTTATTTTTTTACGTATTTGACAGTAGATGACAGGTTTAGCTTGGTATAGGTATTTTTTTGAGTAGGAATGTTGGGGAGTGATCACTGAGGCTATCTGATAAGCAGCCTGTTATATATGACTGGGGGCTCTTACTGACTAGTATCCAGTCCAGGGTAGTGTGCTTGCTGGAGTTTTTATTTATCCTGGTTGGTGACTGGACTAGTTGGGTGAAGCCATGAAGGTTTACATGATGGGTTGGATGGTTGCCAGAACAGGATTGCCAGTCAATATTGAAATCACTTAAAATTATAGTTTCTTGGGGGAGATGGTGGGTAGACCAGCTGAGGAGGCTTTCTAGTGGAGTGATGTTTTGGCCAGGTGGGAAGTAGCATCCAGTTATGTTGATGGTTTTGTTTTGGTTTATTTTGAGGTTGGTATATATTATTTCTTCATTGCCTATTTGTGGAGCTAATGATTTTAAGATCTGGATGTTTAGATGCTGTTTAAATATTATAGCTACACCACCTCCTTTCTTGTTTAGCCGGTCTACTCTTAGTACGCTGTAACCTGTAGGGAGTATTTGCTCACTGGTAATGTGAGGTTTTAGCCAGGTTTCTGTCAGGATGACTATATCTGGGGAGTACAATTCTATGGTGGCATGAAGTTCATGGACTTTGCTGGATATACTTCTAATATTTAGGCTTAGTAGAAGGAAGTCACTTGGCTTTCTATTGGCTGTAATATGGAAGAAGTTGTGGTTTCTAGTTTGATTATGAGGATTGGGGTTGGAGATGGTAGGGCCAGGGTTGGGGTGGATGTCTCCACTTAGGGCTAGTTTTGATATGCATGAGGTTATTAGTTTTCTCCGTTTTTGAAAGTGTTTGTTTATAAGGGAAACTTTATGATTGTGCTCTGTGAGTAATAGGTATGGTGGGAGTTTTACTATGTTAAGTTGTAGGGATGCTTTATGTTTGAGTAATATAGTTGGTAGAATATGTGGGGGTGCATAGGGATGGGTCTTGAGCTGGTGGGAGGGGAGCTGAGTGAGGGTGAGACGTGAGTGGTGGTGTGAGTAGTAGTACAGTGGTAGTGGTTGAGTGGGAGAATGATGGAGGTTTGGTAGGATGTAAGATATGCAAGGAGAGTGCATGCAGTGAGCATAGGTAAGGTATGTTTGCACATGTTAGTTGAGGAGGTGTGATAGTAGTGGGAATATGGAGGAGGTAGTGTTGAGTTAGCGCTGTGGTTGGCTATTGGAAAGATGGGAGGGGTTTGCGAGTACAATAAAGGTGGGACCACTGGGGGCAGTAGGTAATAGGGGGCAGGGTGGGGAGCGAAGAACTGTTGAAAGTATACAAACATCAGTCTATATACCTGAGCATTATCTCATCCCACCATAAAGGAGCTCCTACTTCACAGGCTTTAAATCACACAATTGAGGAACTGTGAAAACTTACTGAAGCAGAAGGGCTGAATGGAAAAAAATAGAAATGGCCACAGTATTGTTTATTGGACATAAATGACCAACTTTACGGTGTATCACTCATATTTATTCCTTCAGTAATAATCTGTCATGTCTGTACAATAAAGTGCTTGCAATAGAGACCAAGCCATAAGCAGGATAACAGCGGCTTATTAAGTCTCTTTGTTGGGGATGGAATGCTTATGTAAATGCTATCTTGCTGCACTATTCAAATGGTATCGAATGAAATGTTGCAAATGGAGAGAAATACTGATGTATGCAGTTAATCATATGATAAAAAAATAAAATCTCATGAAGCAATAATTTCACATAAAGTTGTAATCAAACCAGTGATGCCATGCAAAAAGATCAGTCTGCAAACATGGGGGATTATCTCAGCACACCACACAGAAACTTCTGGTTCCTTGCATCCAGCAGTCTAACAGCTGTTAGAGTAACTGTTTCAAAATAGTGCCTTTACTCTGCCTTTAGAGTGTATTTCAACAGTGCAGTGGATTTAAGCATATATGTGAGAAGGTAATTCGACTACTGTGGATAAAACTGAATTCTTCAGCTTTTGCAATAGGAAGTCAAATGGCATTCACCATAACTCAGCACTGGTGCACTATGCCATGTTCCACACAAATGCTGACGACAAAAGACAAAAGCTTTTTGATGGGCCATTTCTAGCCATGTGCATTGTGTGTGATTTTATTTTATTAACTGATTAAATGTGTGAAAATTAGGTTGATATGACAGTGGGGATAGCAAGTAAAGTGGAGGACACAGAGGAAAGAATACATTAATTTACAGAAGGGTAGTAGGAGAGCACCATAGCTACCCACATCTTCACAACACAAATATAGAATTGTGTGAGGATTTTCATTTTCCAATTGGCTATACATCAAAACAATGCTGTATAGTCAATTGTAAGAAATCAAGTGTGCCAAGATTTCAAGTAGGCGGAGTGGAGAGCTATGTATTGGGCATTTTTTCTTTTTAAGAGAGAGAAGTGATGGGGAAGATGGTTAGGAATAAGATGTTCAGGTAGGTGGGCTAGGTTAGGTAGCAGAAGCAGGCATGCAGGGTACACAACACAGACAGGGTTGGCCAATGGATACAAAAGGTTGGGGGACACCGTGATTGAGCATAGGTAGTGGACCTCAGTGGCACATCGATGTCCAGCTTGAGAACAGTGGAAATCTAGTTCTCATCCCAAGAACTAACATCACTGTCTCCTAAGTCAGTTGCCTAGGTCAGTGCTGGAGGTAGCATCATTGTGACAAAACAATGCAGGGCAATTTTAATGCTGCCAATTTGGGCATGAAGACCCTTCTGCATAATGTCTCCCACTAGCCCTGTCAGCTCTTGATGACTGGCAAAATCATCACTTCCACTACTACTGTTTATGCAGGGTACTACTGCACTAATAGATGAGGCAGAGCTATCTGACTCAGGTGAATGATGTACAGCAGGGGTTGTGAAGGCAACATTGACAGGTTGTTATCCACATGTCCAGAGTGTCTGTGCTGTCTGTGGTAGTGCCACTGCAGTGGTCCATCTACCGTCCTGTTCTGATGGTCATTTTGTTTTCAGCAGTAATATGTCTATATACATACATATATATATAGATAGATTAGATAGATATATGAAAAACGTGCAAGAGATAAAGTAAGCTAAGACAGTAAAGAGAAATTAAATGAATGTCGTGCCACATTACTTTATTATTTCAAAACATAAAACAATATGAGAACTACATTAAGTACATATTATCCACATCCAGATATGATGGGAAGGCATTAATGTATCAGAAAGTCAATCACACTGGTGTTATATGACTAATAGCACCACATATTTCACTGTGCTATATCAGATATCTGCTTTCAAAGGTAATAATTGCATTTGATAAAATGTAATTAATAATGAAATGCAGTGTTTCAGTTAATATATTATACATAGTATCATGAAAAAATCTATTGAGCATTTCTGGGTATTGAACCCATGCATTATATTATTAAGAAGCTGTACTCATCTCTTCATTCAGTTAACAAGAGCTATGGATCAGGCAGGTATTCTTTATATAAAATTTAAGCTATGCCTGCTCAATGTGATATAGATTGATGGACAAAGATTACTGATCGCTCTGCTTTGGATTCAGAACTGATAAATACTTGTCCCATGCCTCTCTGAGGCAAGTTAGTCTTTCCTGATGTACCTCATAGTTTCCTACTATCTCTGTTGTAGCTGTACAGTAGGTAATAGAAATATAGAGATATGAATTCATAATCAATGACTATGTTTGCAGTCTAATTAATACCATATCATAGACAGATGTGTCAGTATACGTACACAACTGAAGAGTGTTTTCAGTGCTAAATTCATCCTTCCATTGACTCAAGAAGTCCCGCTTATACTTCTTTATGTCACTTTAATAGTGACAACATTGTTCCCCATTGAATGTTTCCAAGCCTCTCCCTAATACTGAGACCTAGTAAATTCCCTGACACAAAACTCTGGCTGCAACACTTCATGAGGTGAGCCACAAAAATGTTGGACTCTTCAGCACCACAACTTTATTCCCTAAATAGACCAACATCCCAACTATGGGCAGCCATGTCTGCAGTAGTCAAGGCAGAAATATGGGCCTGTATTGGCACCCAGTTCAGATCCCATGTGTACCATTTTGTGCTTAAAGATTTACAGCCTTGCCAGTTGCATTTGCACAATTGGAAGCACAGCAATGACTTGTCAGACACATTGTGACTGATTGCTACCAAGGTTTAAAAAGTAGCAATGAAATTTGGCTGTGCGGTTATCAAACTACTGACACGTTAAGCGATGGAATACTTTATGATGTTTGTTATAATCATGACTGACTGGGGGAAAAATGGTATGACATTTGGTCTGTTCCACCTGGGAAGCGAATGCATGCGGAAAAAGAAAAAATGATAACCTTTGCTTAGTAACTGTTATCACCACAGAAGAACTTACTTTTTAAGATTGTAATTGGAGGTATAATAATGCAACATGGACCAGAGACGCCTATATGTCTATGACTTTACTTAGTCATGGGATTGCATTTCTATATAAAAGGTCAGTCAGTGTTTGTGTTTGTTAATGAATTCAATATGCATCCATTTGCATAACCACTGTTGCTTAGGTTACAAACATACATGCATACTTATGACATGTGATAACTCATAATTATAACAAAATATTGTGCACATCATATATATGCATGTGTATTTTGAATTGAAAGTCGTCATGTTCAACATGATTTGAACACATTATATTGAGCTTCTATATTAAGCAGTGATGATAAGTGATGATGCATTTGCTATAATAAACATAATTGTGATACACGTTTGCATTTATTGTTACATTCCTAATCAAAATGTTGTGACAAATGGCATTCTGACCCCCTCTGTGAAAGTATCTGTAGGCTGGATTTGAATCCTGCATTGACTGTTTTCATTCTCTGAGATAACTCCAGTTATACCTTGTGCAAAAGTGAAAGTTACCTGACAGATGGAATTTATTCCAGGCTAGTTTGTACTAGAGAAGGCAGAACAAATTAAATGTTTAACTTTTTTCCTTAGGCAGTGGACCATGTTTGGGCACTGCTAAGTGGATGATGAATGTAAAAGACATTACAAAAGAAAGTTACATTGTATCGCAAAGTAACACATGTAATGAGTATATGTAGCAAGCGACAAAGATGTTATAGAATTAGCCTGACACAATCATCCTTTTCTCATCTGCTTGCAACATTACAAGTATCATTTATGTTACACACCATCAGGATTTTACGTAATGACAATTGATCTGAAAGGGGACATACAAAGAGAATGAGAAGAGGTTGTTCTTGCAACAGTACACACAATTACTCAAGAAATCAGAATTTAGAATGTATCATATAACTGTCATGATGTAAACTTGTGAGATACGGATAAGTTCTCCAGCATATATTGGCACACATGTCCACATAATTCATGTTACTGCTTTTGTGTTAGCATACTCTACAAAATGTCATATGTCACAAAATCCATAGCATCTACTGATATTAATAATGAGAAGGGGTGAGTCTACAGCAACAGCACATTCGTAGCATTATTCACAGGGATGACTGCAAGTCAGAAGTTTTTTTTCATTTATGACATACTTCAGCATATTCATTTCATATGCAACTTTGTGTGTCAATATTTGTTCTAAATCCAGTCAAGAAAAATATCTGTAAACAGGATTTGACCCTGCTTTATGTGATCAGTTTCTCTAAGCTCACATTACTTACACCTTGTGCTGCAAACATAGTTAACTGACGTGTAATTTCTTCACTCAGTACTGCCCAGAGTGCTGACATAAGAACACTGGTGCCAGTCTCAATTGCACTACAGATGGCATTCCAAATTAAAATTCTCATCTACTGCCAATCATTAGCGGACCGGAGTTCCGCTGTGGCGACCCCTAACCGGGAAAAGCCGAAAGACACAACAACTTTAGGAAGTGAATTGTTTCTCACTGATAGGGGGCACTGACAGTCAAGAGTGTACAAAAGCAAGCTGTATGCAAAAGAAACATTTTCAAACATTTCTTTAAAATGTACATTTTAATGTTACCTCCATTTTGTTGTCTTTCAACATGAACATACGCTACTTAACCATTAGTACATTCACACAAACAGCACCGTCTCTTGATTTGAGATTTCAAACTAATGAATTAAGAGCACACAATTGAGATTACTATCAGTATTGTACCACAGACACAGACATATGAGAGGAAGAAGAAAACTTAGATCAGAGACTGCAAAAGAAACAAGCTTTGAAAGCTTTATAATTTATGGCTGAATGTGATCTTAGCAACAGTTAAGCTGATATTTCCTTACAGACTATAAAACAAATATTTGTTCCACTCTAGCTGTTTTCCTCACTTTCTTTTGTGTGCATCATTCTCTTAACTGTGCTTTTCTAACAATAATGGTATTTCCTTTGCATTGCTATTGATTTGTGTTTCAATGAGTAAAGAACTTCCTTAGAATTGCAGAAGAATTGTTCTTCAGAGGCACAAGTGGGGTCATAGCAATTCATAAAAATGTTAGTAAGATTGTTCACCTAACTCAGTCAGTGTAATCACAGAATTTAGTGTTAAGTATCTTCTCCCTGACATACCCTCAATAAGACAGATTGTGAAACACTTATTGTTCCTGTAGTCAGAGTAATCATTCACAACTGCATGTCTTTAGTAAGGGTTACTTCTTAGTGCTTATCCTTGCAGAGTTAAGATGTGTGCTCAGAATTATGCAGTTGCTGACACCATGGTTACATTTCCTGCACTTGGCATAGAATGTGAAATGTATGCATGCTATTGAGTTCACACCTCATTTCCATATTCACAGTGTTCAGAGGGCTAAATCTCCGCTATATGAAGGGAATTTTGTAGTCAAGCAACTTGTATCATGGTAGAGGAGATTATTTGGAGCTATAGAACTTCATGCTCTTATGTGCTTGCACATCTTTTTTCTAGTTTCACAAATGACATGGTACAAAGGTATGCATATTGCTGTTTTTTTTGTACAAAATGCTGCTTTTCAACCTCACTGATGGGTTACATTTCACAATACACCCAATGCTTTTATGTCAGCATCGATGCCCCTACCTGGTGGCTTAGGCATGTTTATAAATTATTTTGGCATTACAAATGTTTGCAAAGAATGTAGCAGAACATTATGGAAAATGTTCTATGCCCATCTGACCAGTGTGTAGCAGTCCACAAACTATGTTAAGCCTCTGATATATCACTGACTGCCTGTATACAAGTGGACATCCAAGAACAATTTTGGCCATTTGTAATGTAAACGTTTACATTGTGTTGGCTAATTTTGCAATATACAATGCAATTAAGCACCTGTTGTCCTTCTTAAATAACTGTACATTTGCTTTTCATTTCCTTTATTTTTTTGAGGGGGTTGTCTTTACTTATGTGTACTAATATAGAGCTATAATTTGTAAATCACTTTATATAGGATGGATGCATACATTCATACACACAACAGTTGTTTTAACAATCACGTGTCTTAATTGTATATCATACATGTACCATATGTTTCAACCTGTACAGGAATATGTAGCCCAAGATATCTGCACATTGCAAAATGCCATACAGTGATGAAGAGAATGAAGTTATCATGTAGGCACTAAGGTGACCGGGCTACTTTTCTCTTCATAGGTTCATATGTGTATACTAGGCTAATGACCGCAACGACCTTTATAAACATAGCCATGTAATTCAACCCAACTGTGTCCCTATGTATCATGGGTGTTTATTAGGAGGCAGCATGTTAGGAAGTTTTGAGAAATTCTTTCTTAGAAAAAAGAAATGGTGACAAGTGTTCCTGTGACCATATCTGGGGTGCAGATGGTAAAATATGTAAATGGTGCAGGGATCCATGGCCATATGTATCAGCAAATCTGACATAGAGCCACTTACATAATAACATATATAATATGTAAGGCATTTCAAATTGGCTGGGATTATATGGCTCCTGGGGAGGTGGTTTCTAACAATTTGTCAGGAACTAAAATTGAGGAGCTCCTGCCCACTTTCAGAGATCCTGGACACCTCAGCAGAGGTGATGTTGGTTGTGGCATTACACTTCTTTGGTGTTATGCTTGCACCCACCACCACCCTGTTCCAGTGGTGATCACTGTGACCTGCCCTTTGCATATTTTCATTTATTTATGGTTGGATATATGTGTAGAAAAGTGAAATGTTTGATTCACATCATTGTACAAAGTCCATAGCTGGATATTGCAGATGTCAAGTCATGCAGTATTTCTGACATTACTGTACATGACTGATGTCTCATCTGAAGGATGCGGTTATTACATTTTTCCAAACAGATTCCAAGCTTCCATTGGGCCTCAGCCGAGGGCAGAAGAGGTTGCGTATTTCCTATAGTGTTTCCCTGTCTACTTGGTATTACTCTGTAATTTCTGTGTCATGCAGTCCATCCTAATTCAAGCAAAGTGTATAAAAACTTTCCTTCTTCTTGTCAGAGGTCTGGCAGCAACAACAGCAACAGCTTGATTTAAAGTCTGTTACATGTACAGCTCACCAATGGCAGCAAACAACCCATAATATTTTCTCTAAGTGTAATTGTCACAAATGGCTATGCTATGCATACATGATTGCTTTATACATTACTGAATAGCTCCACCATGTTGTATTGGCTAACATGTAATTGTCTAAGTATCCTATGATTAGTATATTCTGCCTTTTACCCTTGTTTTTCAGCTCCACTCTAAGTGTAGAGCCATTTGATGAATACCAGTTCTAGCACTATCGTGTGAGTAGTGCACTGCAATGCGTACATGATAGCTGCACTTAGAGTGCCCATTCAGGAATCTGGCCCTCTGTGTACAATTTATATTACCTTTCTGACAGCAAAACATTGAGGTAGGGTGGTTCTTGAACCGAGGTGATTTGATTTTAGTACAGTTTATGATCAAATGAAGAAAGTATAGGTCTTGTAACACTTCAAGTGATGGGTGTATGGGTTTAAATCAGATATGATCTCCAAACTGGGAAGACATTAAAACCATTTGTGTTAATTATTTTTTTTAGCCAAAAATAAATACCTCAACATATCTCATAAGTATCTTTTCAAATTGACGTAATGTAAAAAAATGAAGTGTAATATGGAGAAATAATGCATAATTAAATAATTAAAGTAAAGAGGGTAGAGGCTGCAAACCTTGGTTAAAAATATGGATAGTAAAACTCATTTTCATAGTGAAAAGTAATGTGTCCAACGTGCTCATAAATTTATATTAATTGCTATACAGACTGCTAGAAAATATGCTCCCTGAGATTCGCAAAGGCATAACACAATGCAAAAGCTTTATTTCAGAATGTGTCTACATTACGATATACTCTTTGAATTCAGAGACCAATATACAGCTGAGGTTTTCCATTTATGGAGGCCTCAGCAAGGATAGGACTCATGGGTGAAGCAGGGGAAGTGGCTACTGCTAATTTGCATTGAAGTTTCTTCTGAAATGGCTGAGTACAATTTTACTCTGGGATGAAAAGTAACTGCCATTAAATAATGGTGGTCACCCATTCATTCTTATGGAAGTGTTTGCAGTGCAAGGAAGTTCAATGAAGAAATGGGTGTCGGGTGTGTATTAGGGTGTCTATGTATGTAGATAAGTTTATATGCTTGTACATACATGAAAGATGTTGACTATTACACTACTATGGGGACCTATGTTTTTTTTATGCAGATATTTGGATTAAATTGCAGCACTACCTTCCAGTGTACCTGGGCGGAATGCTGCGCCAGTGCTTATCACTGGTTTATGTGCAAATACCTAGTGGAACTGAAAATGAAGGTATTAAACAATAAGTATTTTTATTTCATTTTATTTTGTTTTCTCCTTGCAGCTGATCTTCACCTGCCAACAGTTCCTCTTCTTATTCTCTAGGTCCACTGGACCTGAAATAGCTTTCCCAGGCTCAGCTCATCCCAACTATGTCTGGAGCTAATGAGGACATCAAGGACACCCATGCAGCATCATACTGCTCCTGCTGTGGAGTGCACCCTAACTCATGATACTCTCTGGTGGCCTTGTAAGCATCACAATCACTGTGTTTGGGAGGTACATATGCACATCCTTCAATGCACAACGGCCCAACTAAGGGGCGCACTGATTATGCAGCAAGAAGCTCAACAGGCTCATCTACTTTATTGTAGCAAGCCTTGCCTGCCTCTGTCATCCCAGGAAGGGTGATCTGACATTGGCTATTCAGTCAAACATATCCCTTAAGTAGCTTCATTTTCTGTGCTGCTAATCAAACACGGGTTGTGGTTTTATTCCATTGTACCACAGGACCACTTACTAAGTTTTTATTTTAGCTGCTGAACACTGAATTAGTACCCTTTTGTGAGGGACAGTGACCATAAAATTTGATTAATATCTTGTAGGGCTAGGGAGGGGCAAAACTCCCCATATCACAGGGTTCAGAGAGAAACCCCCTTCCCCCTAAAAAGTTTGAAAGAGATAACATCAAGTTTAGCAATGTGCTGTTTTTCTGCCCAGATTGATGTTTATTTTTGAAGGTGTTGGGACTTGTGCTACTGGCTCTCTCCCTTCTGACAGAGAGTTTTCACTTGCAATATTAAAGTAAGCGTCCATCTCTATGCTGCAGTGGTCCATTTGTGAATGTCAAAGATGCAATTCCTTTCT